>NW_015112992.1:60371-70081 GCF_001443285.1 Poecilia latipinna
TTTTTTTTTTTATGCAAAACCCCATTTTTTTTTGTTGACAAAAAATTTTTTGGCTTTTTTTTTTTTTTTTTTTTTTTTTTTTTTTACCAAAGTAAATTTACATCTTTAAGTCACATTTTTGCCTTTCCTTATTAGGTCAATGTCAGATTTATTTATATAGCACTTTAAAAAGAGGTTTAAAACTGCACCAAAGTGCTGTACAAAATTGATAATAAAATAAGTTGATGAAGAGAAAAAGAAAATGAATTCAAGAAAATATATGTATAATGATAAATAATAAGAGTAATAAGTAAAGAAATGCAGATTTGAACAATAGGAAACATTTATGCAATTATAGAAGTTAGGTTTGTAAAAGTTTTAATGTACTACAATTTTATATATATATATATATATATATATATAAATATATATATACACACACACACACTTCCTCTATCAGGCTTGAATGTAAATGATTTAGTGGCAGGCAGTACACAACAGGAGGAAGCCGAGGATAATCCACAATTTGCCCTTTTTCGCTTTGTTTAGTAGAAAAAAATAATCTGTCTCAGCATGAGAAAACACATAAAATAGTTGGGTCTTTCACTACATCCAAGAAAAAAATAAAAGAATAAAAATGAAGTGAAAACATAACGGGTGTTTTTGTATTGAAGGTGCTGCTGCTCAGTGACGGTGACCGAGTATTAGTTTATTGCAAGTTTCCACCACAAATTCTTCTCGAAAGGAAGCAGGCAAATGCCGTGAATCTCGAAAGCGATGCTTTTGCATGAGGTATTACATGTGGCAGGGCAATTTCCATCCTGAGCAGTAGCGGCCTGTCTACTGCGGCGTTTAATTCTCACATGCGATTGCAAACGATTTTTTTTTTTTTTTTCAGAGCAAGTTGGTACTCAGACTGTGTCAGTTTAATTTTAGCAGAGTTTGCACCTTTCCCTTGAAACTGTGAAATGGTCATCGCAATCATACCTACGCTGCATGACTCATTGTATAGTTTAAACTGTATGATTATGTCTAACATTTATTTATTTATTTTCATTTTTGGGGGGTGGTGGGGGAAACAAAACGGAAGTGGCAAAAAACAAAACCCCTCTTGATTTTTGATTGCCAGAACCTCTCAAACAGTGCATGCTTGATTTTTGTGGCATGGGTACCATTCTCAGGTTTATAAAAGTCTTCTCTGCATCAGCAGCAGCAGCAGCAGCTAAAGCACAGCCTTCTCGCAGGCTTTCTACTCTCGTGCTCTGACAAAGACGGGAAACAAGTCTCTGGGATGTGAAACCCTTGACAGCATCTCATTATCCACTTAATAGCACCAGATTAATTACACTGACAATGACAGATGGCTCGGTGCTGGATCACTGAGATTGGGAGCTAGTATAGTGACACTAACGTTCAGGTACAGTTGAAAGACTCTGCCTATGCAAAATACTGTTCCCTAATCCGCATGACGCCGATCTATTTTTCTTATCGTGTGACAGATATGCATTAGGGCTGTCAAAATCTGAAACAACATTGTAACAAGTTATACGGTCCTGCTGTAAGAGGTGTTGAAATGTGTCATACTGCAGCAGAATTTATTATTATACTGGTCCACAAAAAGTAGTTTTGTAACAGGATTTTGAATGTCAACCAACACAGAAGTTGTGACTAATCAAGAAAAGTTGTCCTTTGTCGAAGTCTTGTGTTTGATTTTCGCTGCTCACAGTAAACAAGATAGAAAAACATTCATCTGTCTGCAGTCAGATTATGCTCTGGTTTGTTCCTCCTACAAGCGCAGGTTATACCCTCATTGTATGTCCTTGCAGGGAAAGTTGCCTATTTTAAATTTGCAATTAATGTGTGCAATAATAATCTTCCATCTGAGTCTAACTACAGTGGATCACCAAATGAATTCAGTTTGTGATTATTTTTGCACCAATTTGTGATTGAATGCACCAACACCTTCTTTCCCAGCGCGATTAGATTAGCTGGGTGAAAAGACCATCTTGTTCAAATTCATATGAGGTAGTCACTCCTTTTGCTTTTCCTTTTCCCAAAACTAGAGTGTGCCTGTTTTCTGGTATTTAGTAATACTTTACTGTAGCTATAGGGGAGGAAAAATTCTCTCCTTTTAGACACGTTGATCACACGCTGATGCATTTTATATGCAACATTACGCAGGTGATTTAGACAGTTAGATAAAATATTAAAATCTACATACAGGCATGAATATTAGAATACAATGTACAACATACTAAAATATGTAATGTAAGGTGTAAGTGTGTACTTGTGTTTCCATTCTTTTCCAGAGATTAAAGTGTGATATTGACTTGTGAACTTCCATTTTAAAAGAACTGAGCATTCATTAGAATTATTCTATTTCTTTTCACAAATGTATTAAGAGTGTAATAATTCTCAAAGCTCGTGAGACGACACCACGAGTTACACTGGCTCCATGAAAACAAGACAAGGTTCTTGTTAAATGTGTGAAAACAGAGTAAGGCTTTTGTAAATCTCCGCATATGTTTTAAAGAATTTATAATCAATATACCACAATTTAGTCCACATTTGATATTAAGTGGTTCTATTTTTATTTCTTTTAGATGTTACAAAGAATCTCTGTTCTGTCAGAGTTATTGAAATTTTTGATTTCGAACCACAGATGATTGAATGCAGTCATGACTCATGCAAGCTTTGGTGATTTTCTTTAAAGCAGAAGTCAATTGTCCATCTGTCTGTCACCCTGCACTTAAAATGCTGCCGACTCGGGAGCTATTTTTATTTTTGCTTCAAAGGAAAGGTCTCAAACTCAGGTACACCGGAGTGTCAAACTCTAACTACTCACCTTCATATTCAGGACTTGATAACATCCACTTATTTCTCCAGACGAAGTCCTGGCAGCAACTTGGGTTTAATACTCATTATGGATTCCCTTCGCACTGAGTTTTCTGACTTCTGTAACAACGGACGTAAAATTTCAGATCGCTCTAAACTCTTACTGTAACAATTACTGCTCTGTCATTGGGATAATTAATAAGTAAATGTTGGAAGGTAATCTTGAGCCCAAGTTAGACTCAGAAGTGTGATGTTTGACATTGCTACTCCTTAAAACCCACATGGGACTTGTCTTTCATTTGACTTTCTTTTAGACCACAAATTGGTTTTCTCATCTTTCTCTCGCAACTCAAAAGCAAAGACATTTGTTTTTCAGACATGATATTTAGTTTGTTGATTGATAGTAACCACCCTTCTCTTCCTGTCAACGCTCATCCTTGTTTTTCCTCTGCGCTCTTCAGTCCGCTCTTTCTGTCCAATCTAATTTTTTTTATGTTTTAATTTTAAAACATAAAGATAAAATTAATTTTATCTTTATGTTAAGATAAAATGCTGAGTTTAGTAGATGAAGGATTTTACTGACTTTGACTGGTCTGAACAGCAGAAGTACAACCCTGTCCATTCAAATATTCCCAGTGATCTTAAAATGCTATTTTCAAAATAATTCAGAGTATTTTCCACACCATTGGCATTCAGGATCTTCACATATTGGAGATTTAGTGCTGACTCTCCTGTCAGGACTGCATAGATGTAGTCTGCACTATTTAAGATATATATCAGTGGCAAAAGGGCTGCACAGTGGTGCAGTTGGTAGAGCTGTTGCCTTGCAGCAAGAAGGTTCTGGGTTCGATTCCGGCCCTGGTCTTTCTGCATGGAGTTTGCATGTTCTCCCTGTGCATGCACGAGTTTTCTCTGGGTACTCCAGTTTCCTCCCACAGTCCAAAAACATGACTATCAGGTTAATTGGCCTCTCCAAATTGCCCCTAATTGGCCTCTCTAAATTGCCCCTAGGTGTGTGTGTGCATGGTTGTGTGTCTCTGTTTTGCCCTGCGACAGACTGGCAACCTGTCCAGGATGTACCCCGCCTCTCGCCCGGAACGATAGCTGGAGATGGGCACCAGCAACCCTCTTGACCCCACTGAGGGACAAGGGTGTAAAGAAAATGGATGGGATGGATGGATCAGTGGCAAAAAAAAAAAAACAACACAACCCAAATGTACCCCATACTCACGTAAGCTTAGTTATGAACCGTTTTTTTTTTATGTTTTCTTCTGGTTTGTTAAATAAGGAATGAAGTCAGGAAGTCTCAATATTTTTACTCACTTTGGATTCAATGCATGCATAACCATGAAATGCAGGCAGAGGCAAATCTCCTAAACCTTATTTAGGTTTCATGCAGCTTACTCTTGGGGAATCATTTCTATGTTTTCTGTGAGTTGGTGGACGGCACAACATCCTTTGTCTTAAGTTCAGGAATAATGTTTCTAAATTAACTGCTGAGACAAACTCCAGCATTTGTGCTTTGAATAACTTTGATAACTTTAACACTGCTGTTGTTTCTCCTAAAAAGATAGTTTTGAGTGTTTTACTCTGGAGGAGCATTTCATGCCATATCAGCAGCAAAAACATTTACATCCTCAGTCGAACAAATAGCAACTATAAGCTTAAATCTTTCGGGTGAATGAAAGAATTGGGACTATTCCAGCAGGGATGAATTTCATGTCAATGGACACATTAGAAATATTCAGTGAAGTCGAAGGTGACGCCCCTGTTTTATTCACTGTGAGCCCAAAATGATTCATTCTCCTGAGAAAATTGTTTATTCAACCAAGACGTTTGTTTCTGATGTAACATTATAAAACGAGTATCAATTTTGAAAAAAAAGAAAAAATATTTTTCTACATTTTATGAAAATATGGCATATCAAATTAGCCTTACAATTCCCATTGATCAATGGAAACCCCTTTTGGCAATTAAACAATCAAACCTTCACCACATTTTTTATCGTTTTTCACTAATTATCCTCAGTGATGAGCTCAAAAGTTTAAGCTTGCATTTCCCTGCCATCTGTGTTATCTTTAGCTTCCTATCACATTAAAGACAGGATTCCTGTCAGGCCACTGCCAAGTGTTAATATTCAAGCTAATATAAAAAAGTTTGTAAAATCAGAAAAACTTTAAATCTAAATTTGATAGGTTTATTCAAATTTTCATTCATACTTGGTTATTGAAGTATTTTAGAAACTTTGACATTCAAACAAATGACCATCAGAAAAGAATCTTGTTTCGTCTGTATGTAGATGCGACTTTCTGAAGTTTCATGTGGATAGTTTGAATTAGTTGCCTTTTTTATTCTCTACATAAAACAGTTGCATAAAAATCTCTGACTGAGTAAAGAATACACTTCTTATTTAGGCCTCATGTTCCAACGCAGATGAAGCCTCGGATCTATTATCGAGTCCTTGGCAAGTAAAAATGGCAGCTCACATTAAAAGTCTGTTGGTTGGACCCTTTCAAACGGCGATCTGCGTCGGCCGTCCTTAAATCACCTGGTCTTCTGCCCCGACGCACTTAAAGCTTCTCAGTTTCTACTCCATATACTGTAAGAGTAGACATAATATTTCAGATATGTCGTCTCTGGTTTACAGCTGGAGGTGAGGTCACCATGACCCGTCTTGTTGGTGGATGTTCCCCAGATGTAACAGGTTCTGTCGGACTCGTGCTATCACACAGGCGACAAACCAATCTAACATCTCTGACTGTGACATTATTCTTTGCGGTCCTGCTGGTCCATGTTGATTTTTTTTTTTTTTTATCTGACACAGTCAGCATGTGCACTACCACTACTGCTATAAGACATGGTGGTGTAAAGATGTATGTTAAAATAGAAAAAAAAAAAAAAAAACTGTGTAGTGATATGGCTGACGTGTGCTTCAAATAACAATATAAAAAGGCAAAGTTTGTTCTTATTATGGAGATTTTAAAACGGCAGTGGATTTTCTTAACTGTTTGTCAAGGTCTGATGCTTCTATTGTATACGGTAAGATCTGGAGCCGAAGCTAGGCCTCCACTTCTGCTGCTAAAAAGGACAAATTATAAGAACGATTGCTCGACTGTTTGATATGTCTCTTTCTCGAATGTTGATAAAATTAAAGAAAATAATCTCCAGCTTAAAAAAAATAAATGAAGTTATACTAATAAATTAAGAAAACTGTATCCAGTGCGAGTGTGCATAACAAATCATTATTTCAAATCAGTTTATTGGGGTTAAGCTTGTTTTAAACATTTGTTTAAAGTTGCAGTATGCAATTTTCATAATTCTTTTTTTTTACGCATTTGTTAAAACGTTAAAACGTAAAAACAAATATGTTTTAACAAATCAGCTACGCCTATAAAAAAATATGTAGATTATTTACTCCAGATTATTTAGTCCAGAGTTACAGATAATCTGTCTCATCGTACAGATTATCTGTAGGATGAGACAAATAATATGTTGAAAAGTTCAGGTCTGCCTTCTAGGAGCAACCAAACAGAGCCAGGAGGTGGGACTTAGCGCTGTCAATCATGTTTGTTTACACACTGCTCACAACTCCCTTCCCCTGTCATTGGGCAAATGCTTTTTCAGAGCAGGTTTGTGGATTTACTTACTGCTGGAGAGACTCCAATAAATGTGTCCAGTTAAGAGAGGCAAAACAAATCATCTCGTCTTTAAAATATAAATCTGTTCATCTTGGTACAGTGCGTCTTAATCTAAACAATTCTCTTTGCGTGTTGAAAAATAAGGATGAAATGTACATGACGGGCAAGAACCGACCATTCTTTCACAGAGAACAGAATGAGTGGGGAGAAATAAAATGTAAATGGCTCGAGGTATACAAGAAGGTCAGTCTGCTCTCAATGAGAGCGATCGCTAATGATTATAATCATGCCTTTTTTCCAGAAGTGAATTGCAGTTAAAGAAATCGCAGTGTTGCAATCAATCAATCTCTGCATCCTCATCATTGTAAAGCTTCAGTGAGGCATGCAATCATTGTTAATGAAGGGTTTGATGTTCCCAAGTGCGTGCAGTCCATGACACCATCAGGTTCCAGATCAGATGTTCGAGTAGGCTTGCCGGGTTTGTTCTTTTCATAAAACACATTCAGGACTCGAGCTTCTAATGCTGGCGATGGCCAACCAAGAAGAATTTAAATATGAAGTGAAGGATTCGTGTCATTCTTGCATCCATTGTGAAGTTGATATTGTATGTCGTCGGGTGCAGGTTACTATGCCCCTTCACAGTTGTGATGTCTGTCTTTGGAGCTTTTTATGGACACAACTTTTGAACAGGAAGCATTTTCTATGAGATGTTTTACACCAACCGTAGGAGTGAACCGGCTTTTACACCCATTGGGAACATTTTGTACCAACTTTTACACCTAATTTTTAGAAGTTATTATCAATAATCTCCTCATCGTCTTTTATTAGGAAATGAGGTTAGTGTAGCTATATAAATGAGTTTTATAAATTGAAAATGTTTTTTCTCTGTCTCATGGTGGTAAAGGATATTTTACTACCATGAGGACAAAACTGACATGCAAATACATGGGAATGAAATGGCTGCAAAATGGACATTACTTATTTTCAATGTGGAAAAAAATCAATGAATTGTCAAGTTGTTCATTTTGTTGTGATGCCTCAGCATTACCATCCAGTTCTCAATGTATTTCCTTTAGCATTTAGTCCTGTTGTCCATGTGTATTTATAGCTGTGTCCTTACCTCAGTGTCACCTGCCAGTCTTACCTTGATTTGATCTCTGCTCGTCTCTCCTGACCTACTTCTTTTGCTTTCTTTTGGATTGTGCTTTTGGTTCATTGTTTGAATCATTTTCATTCCCTTTACAGAGTTTTGCACTTGGCTAGTAATCACCAAGTATCCACAGTAAGTTTTCCGTCCTCTTGACTAGTGGCTGATGATTTATTTACATTTGTTTTTCCTTTGGTCGTCTTGCTTTGTACCCTGACGATCTAGATTTAAATTGACTTCAGTACAGTCAAAAATAACAAAACACAGTGTAGTTTATACTAATGTCTGTTGCATCAAAAACATTTGAAGGGGATTTTGTTCAGTCACATTTATTTAAATACGTCAACAAATGAACAACACCAGGTAACACTGACCATGTCTCCTATGCAGTCCTCTTACTTTTCTTCTCATGATTGCATTCTGGGGTTTTTTTACGCGATGAAAAAGTTTGCAGCACAAATGTGAGTTCAGTCCCGCTACAGTCTACATTATATCCCTCCTCCAGGAGCAGCAGCTTGGACGGGATCCAGTATTACAGATATTAATGGGCACACTTTAGGCAGAGAGGGAGGATGAATGACACTATAAAAGAGAAGAGAGCAGAGAAGAGAGGCAGGTGTGTGTGTGTGTGTGTGTGTGCGCGTGTGTGTGTGTGTGCGCGTGTGTGTGCGTGTGCGTGTGTGTGTGTGCGTGTTTGCGTGTGTGTGCGTGTGTAAGACACAGAAGGTTGTGATGTCCGTCTTTGAACAATCTATTTGACCTCTGAACACAAATGCAGTTAATGTTCCGATCCTATTAACATAAAAGAAAGATGGTGTTATTTTACATATGATTATAGAAACACTGGTTATCATCCTTATTTGGCACCTGCCTTGGTAGCTTCACTTATAAACTGTAATCCTCTAAAACACAATATAGTCAGTCTTATAACATAATTATCAGTATTTTAAATCTAAATTAGCCTGGTTAGAAACCAGCCGCTTGCTGGAGGCATGGACTGTGTTGAAGTTTTAAATTTTACCCAATTGCTAATGTTTTCCTGTGACGTAATGCTCCAGTTATTTGCTAAGAAGCTTACCAGAAGACGCCTGCTCCTTCAGAGCCATTCTGAACCACCCGGCTGTTGATGCAAATTAAATATTTGGAAGCGTGACCAACACGGACTGAACGGCTTCGTTCGCTTCAGCTACAGGCAGACTGCAATTCTGAAACTGCAGAAAACTCACTTCTTCTCTTTCTGTTCGCTGTTTGTCCTGGTCAAAACCAGAGGCGATCCAAGTAAAGGAGAGCGAGCTCAGACTTTGCTGGAAGCAGAACTTTTTTTTTTTTTTTGAGTGGAGTCACACAGGAAGACAATAGTGACCCAAAAATATTAATTTGTACAACAACAGGACCAATAAGAACTGTAAATGTGTGAGTGAAACCGTTCTAGACTTGAGAATATTTAAATTCAGATATCAAGATCATAACTCTGGAGTAAATAATCTACATATTTTTTTTATAGCTGTAGCTCGTTTTATTGAAAATGTAATTTATTTAGTTGGAGTAACACATCTGGATTGTCTCCTGCAAGCTCAGTCTTTTTCACTCTTTACAATGAAGTTCAAATTCAGTACACTGCATTTATAGCTTTCTATGTGGACATAAACTGAGAGGAGTTGAAACAGTACTCATTAAATGTTGCTCAAAGCAACATTTAACATTGTACAGAACACTGTAAACCTGAATACTGAATATTTGTGAGTAAGAGACATAAAGAAAACCAGGTACAAATGTTTCCATGTGGCTCCAAGAGCATTAGGCCAACTCTGTTGGGCCCTTCCCAAAAAGCTTTGGGAATGGCCTAGCCAAAGTACAGTTTCTTTTTACATCCCCTAAACATGGCTATGTAAACTTTTTAGATTATCAAGTGAAGATTCTTTTGTTAACTTATAAAGTTTTAAGTGGGTTAGCCCCCCCCTTATCTTCGGGACCTTTTAAGTTTCCGGTCTGTGTCCAGGACTTTACGATCAAATAATCAGTTATTACTGACAGTTCCTCGGACTCGACTTAAGAGGAAAGGAGATCGAGCTTTTTCTGTTGCTGCTCCTGTTTTATGGAATAACTTACCT
>NW_015112992.1:71529-75580 GCF_001443285.1 Poecilia latipinna
AGATCATGCAGATTTACGTCTTTAGCCTGCAGTATTTTGTGCATTTTTTTCTCTTTTTCAACCTGTAGAACAGGGGTCCCCAAACTTTTTCCTGTGAGGGCCACATAACTTTTCCCTTCTTTGGTGGGGGGCCGGAGTCAGTTTGTAACAGAAAAAGTGTGACGATTGCCCAAATGTAAAAAATGATTGTTTTCCAGAAAGCACAATCAAATAACCCTCTCTGGGTTCTTCACAGAAAAAATCCAGGAAATAAATAATAATACCGTATTTTCCGGGCTATAAGCCGCAGATATCTCTGCCGCTCCAGGTTTTCCACAACGATGCAGCAGAGAGGGGCGGACACCTAAAATTTGAGTCATAACAGGTCAATTGAATATCACATTTATTACGGTTGAAAACGAAAAAGTTGCCAAGTTTAGATTTAACTGAACTGATTACGGTAGTTTCCAAACGGTACCTGTAACAGTAAAAGTGCTGATCCTTCGTGTCTGCTACTAGCATGTGCTAAATGAAAATAGGCGCTTCCTTCTTCATCTTTAGATTTCAACGGCAGCTTGCATCCATTATTGTTGCACTACTGCCATCTATTGGATCGTAATATATATACCTCAAATTCTCATAATGATCCCAGTATTATTTAAAAAAACAAAAAATCTTCCTTTTCCCCTCAGTGTTATTTAATTGATCAACAACATTCTCAAATTTCAATTCCCTAAAACCTAATTCCGTTTTAAAGAGCGCTTTCTTCTTTTATTTCCAATTTTGACTTCCAATGATTCACTTCTTGCTAAAGAGCTAAAGAGCCCCCTGGTGGTTGAAGAAACCACCAATGTGGAGGCGGGCCAGATCCGGCCCGCGGACCGTAGTTTGGGGACCACTGCCTTAAACTCACAGAGCAACCTCACTGATATGCAGCACTGTTCAAAATGTTTTTATAAAATATATATTGGTATGTAGAGATCACAGAGGACTGAAAAGTGATTTTTGGGGATAATGTGCTGAGCTGGAGCAAATAAATCCAGTAGAAATTATCAAAATGTTTTTGTTCTTGTCATGTTTAAATGTTTAAATGCACATTTTAAATTCAGGTAAATATGATACGAGTAAAAATCTAAATGCAGTGTTTGAAAAAATTAAATAATAATAAAAGTAATTTATTAAGAAAATTTAACCAGAAATAACTGGCTTATGGAATATTTTTGCTCATTATTTTTCTTCTTTAAAGATTTATTTTTGGACTGCCTGCTTAAGGAAAAGCCAAACCATCCATCCATTTTCTTACACCCTTGNCCCTTAGGGGGGCCAAGAGGGTTGCTAGTGCCGATCTCCAGCTAATGTTCAGGGCGAGAGGCGGACAGGTCGCCAGTCTGCTGCAGGGCAGCACAGAGACACACAATCATGCACACACACACACCTAGGGACAATTTGGAGAGGCCAATTAACCTGACAGTCATGTTTTTGGTCTGTGGGAGGAAACCGGAGAACCCAGAGAAAACCTACGCATGCACAGGGAGAACATGCAATTCCAGGCCAGGAATTGAACCCAGAACCTTCTTGCTGCAAGGCAGCAGCTCTACCAACTGTGCCACTGTGCAGCCTGGAAAAGCCAAACCAATCAAATTTAAATCTGGGCTTTAACTAGGCCACTTCAAATCCTTTTTTTTTCAGCCAATCAATATCAGACCATCTATTGTGCTTTTGATCAAGTGAGTGTTAATCAAGTGAGTGTTTGAATTTCTACATTATGTTAGATTTATGCCAGATGTAACGAGATGCACACCTTCTATTCAGAAGAACTCAGACGAATGGATTTAAGTTTTAAAGTCGTTTTATTTGAGATTATTAAGCATCACATATCAAAACTTTTCTTTGTCACTACATGATTCCCCAGAGCAAACGTCCTCTTCACAAAGCCCAAGTTTGGTCATTCTTGGAGAAAGAATAAAGAATAATGAGAGGGAGGCAGAGGAGGTGGAGGAGGACACTCGTATGTTTTCCAAAAAAAAAGTAAAAATAATAAACAGAATAAAAACTATTCTCTACTTCTAATCTCCCACAAACACACTCTCACATGCAAACATGTGAGTACAGAACACTGTAAACCTGAAAACTGAATATTTGTGAGTAAGAGACATAAGGAAAACCAGGTACAAATGTTTCCATGTGGCTCTAAGAGCATCAGGCCAACTCTGTTGGGCCCATCCCAAAAAGCTTTGGGAACGGCCTAGCCAAAGTACACTTTCTTTTTACATCCGCTAAACATGGCTATGTAAACTTTTTAGATTATCAAGTGAAGATTCTTTTGTTAACTTATAAAGTTTTAAGTGGGTTAGCCCCCCCCTTATCTTCGGGACCTTTTAAGTTTCCGGTCTGTGTCCAGGACTTTACGATCAAATAATCAGTTATTACTGACATTTCCTCGGACTCGACTTAAGAGGAAAGCAGATCGAGCTTTTTCTGTTGCTGCTCCTGTTTTATGGAATAACTTACCTTTCCAGATTAGATCTGCCTACAACCTGGATCATTTTAAATCACTTCTTAAAACTCATTTTTACTCTTTGGCATTTAATTGATGTATTGTTTTATACTCTGTTTTGTCATTTGTGTTATCGTTCTTGTACAGCACTTTGGTGCAGTTTTATACCTGTTTTAAAGTGCTATATAAATAAATTTGACATTGACATTGAAGCATTTTGAGCTTTGAGATGTAAAAATTAGAGGTACAAGAATTTACACTACATTATGTAGTTTGATGTAAATTGATTAAATAAAAGGCTCAATTTTAGTAATTTTAATGCAGCTCTGCTGTGATTTAAGCATTTGTTGGCTCCTCAATATAAAACCTAACTTTAATTGTGTTAAATATTTTCCATTGAAACCCAAACTGAGAAGATTATTCTAGTGAATCATTATTTTTTATCACTGACAGCAGCTTCACCGTTCACTGGAAACGTCCTGTTTTCATTCAAGATGCCCGTTCACATAATCAGCTTCTCTGCCTTCTGTTTTAACTCTTAAATTAACTCTTACTAACGATGTTAGTATTTATTCCCATTACTAGTCAGATTAATTATTTTTATTTTAACAACCAATCAGAGATGGAATCTGGGACAGAAACAATGTCACATTAGGCAGCCAATAATAAAAAAAGTTGTTTATTTTGTCAGGCAGAGAGATAATGAATGGATCTATATACAATACATAGAAATATAACATGTGAATATTTACTGTAAACTAAATGAATTTAAAAGTAAAAAACCTAAACAAAAATATATAGATTATAAAAATCTAGTAAATAAGTTGAAATCAAATCATTTCCGAAGCATAAAAAAAAGTATTCAGTTTAAAGATGATCAACAAAGACGGAGATCAAACTGAACATATTCTAATAATAAAAGCTTTAATAAATAATAATAATAATAAAAAACATATTTAAAGATTTTGGGACCTCCTACGTAAAATTAGATTTAGATTTGGCAAGAGTTAAAGTCATGTTTAAAAGATTTGGTTCAAGTAATTGAATGTGTGTGAGAGGACAGATCTGAGGCTCTAGATGGTGATGGCTGTTGGAAGGAAAGATCTTTTGCAGGGGTCTGTTAAGTAAAGTTTCACAAATCACAAACATGATTCTAAATATTCTACTATCAGAGCAGAATAATTTAGTCCAAGTTTGAAGAGTCTAGGTGTTGTAAATTTGGAATTACAGCAGTTCTCGTGTGACCGAGATAAAAAAAAAAAGAGGTGATATCGCACTTTTTGGAAGTTTCACAAATCAGAAAAAAGCTTCATTGAAATTGAAAATAATCTGATCCAGGTTTGAAGTGTCTAGACCAATTCACGTGTGATCCAGATGCAAAAAAAGTGGTAAAATCAACATTTGTTGAAGTTTCATAAATCGGATAAAAGTTTCACAAATCACAAACATGATTCTAAATATTCTACTATTAGTGCAGAATAATTTAGTTCAAGTTTGAAGAGTCTAGGTCTTGTAGGTCTTGTTTTATCAGCAAATCTTTACCTTTCTTTAATCCTCAGAGATTAATAAAATTGT
>NW_015112992.1:77453-128068 GCF_001443285.1 Poecilia latipinna
AAAAATAGGACAAAATTGCCTTTTTTTGAAGTTTCACAAATCAGAAAAAAGTTTCACAAATCACAAACATGATTCTAAATATTCTACTATTAGAGCAGAATTATTTAGTCCAAGTTTGAAGAGTCTAGGTGTTGTAAATTTGGAATTACAGCAGTTCTCGTGTGACCGAGATAAAAAAAAGAAAGTGGTGATATCGCACTTTTTGGAAGTTTCACAAATCAGAAAAAAGTTTCACAAATCACAAACATGATTCTAAATATTCTACTATCAGAGCAGAATAATTTAGTCCAAGTTTGAAGAGTCTAGGTGTTGTAGATTTGGAATTAGATCAGTTCTAGTGTGATCCAGATAAAAAAAGTGGTAAAATCAACCTTTGTTGAAGTTTCACAAATCAGAAAAAGTTTCACAAATCCCAAACATGATTCTAAATATTCTACTATTAGTGCAGAATAATTTAGTTGAAGTTTGAAGAGTCTAGGTCTTGTAGTTTTGGAATTAGAGCAGCTCCCGTGTGATCGAGACCGAAAAATAGGGCAAAATTGCCCTTTTTTGAAGTTTCACAAATCAGAAAAAGTTTCACAAATCCCAAACATGATTCTAAATATTCTGCTATTAGAGAATAATAATCTAGTCCAGGTTTGAAGAGTCTAGGAGTTGTAGTTTTTTAATTAGAGCAGTTGTAGTAATGAAAGAGGTGCCAAAAAATGGTGAAAATCTAACTTTATTGAGTTTTCACAAATCAGGAAAAAGTTTCACAAATCCCAAACATGGTTATAAATATTCTGCTATTAGAGCAGAATAATCTAGTCCAGGTTTGAAGTGTCTAGGAGTTGTAGTTTTTTAATTAGAGCAGTTCTAGTAATGAAAGAGGTGCCAAAAATAGTGATTATCAAACTTTATTGAGTTTTCACAAATCAGAAAAAGGTTTCACAAATCCCAAATATGGTTCTAAATATTCTGTTCTTAGTTGAGAATAATCCAATCGAGGTTTGGAGAGTCTAGGTGTCGTAGTTTTGGAAATAGAGCAGTTCTTGTGTGACCAAGATAAAAAAACGTGGTGAAATCGCCCTTTTTTGAAGTTTCACAAATCAGGAAAATGTTTCACAAATCCCAAACATGGTTTTAAATATTCTGCTATTAGAGCAGAATAATCTAGTCCAGGTTTGAAGTGTCTAGGAGTTGTAGTTTTTTAATTAGAGCAGTTCTAGTAATGAAAGAGGTGTCAAAAATTGTGAAAATCTAACTTTATTGAGTTTTCACAAATCAGGAAAAGGTTTCACAAATCACAAACAAGGTTTTAAATATTCAGCTTGAAGAAGAGAATAATCCAGTCCAAGTTTCAAGTGTCTAGGTGTAGTAGTTTTTAAACTAGAGTTGATTAAAGATGCGGAAAGTAGTGAAAGATTAAGTGGAATCGCCCTTTAGCTTTTGGAAGCTGGAATTGAAAACCAACTTCAGCTTCGTATTTGTGGGCCAGTCAGCGTAACTACCCCCCCCCCACCCCCCACATACAAGGTTGAGAAAAATTTCCAAGCTTCGACACACTGGTTTTCTTTTCTTTTCCTTTTTTTATTTCCAACAGGATTGGAGAGGAGGTGGACTGTTATCTCATGCAGTGAAATTACTCTGGTGGATTTTCTCTGGGAAGATTTCCCTTTATCACATTTATTCAAATGTTTATGTCGATTCTTTGGTTTATGCTTCCTCTCTGTTTCCAAGTGCGTTACATCTGTGTTGGCGGACGACTGAGGACACTTTGAAAAGAAAATGGTGCTTTCGACGTCGCAGGTTTTGACATTAAAATGGTTTACAGTTCACTTAATTGTATAACGACTGTTTCGAAAATCATAACACTCTAGTAAAGGAACAATAGTACACACATCGGATTATTGTAGGAGGAGAAAATTGACTGCTGCTGGTATATGAGAAACAGTAAAGCAGTGAAGAATGTTGGCTTCATTTGCTTCCCGTTGAATTTTGTGCTTAGGCGTGAGATTACACTTAAATAAGAGGGATCCCATCTTGAGTCGCTTGGTTTGATTTCCTCCAAATGCTCCTCTCAGATCCCCTTTTTCTGTTTCTCATCTCTCTTGATGTGTTTTTCTTCCTTTTCTCACTCTCGCTCCCTCTCATCCACAAGTTGACCAATTACAACAATGTTAGCTCTGTCTGTCTCTCCCCGCTTTGATAATTAGAAGTCCGACCATGTTCTTCATTCACAAATTCCCCGCTCAACCATTGTTGCTTAGGGCCAACTTTCAGTTCAGATGAAGCCTGATTAAATTCAAGGCGCTGATTAGCCGCAGTGGCTGTAACAGAGGAACGGAAAGCGGAGCGGAGGAGACAAGGGAAGAGGGGTGATGCGGGGAGAACTGGCCTGGAGTGCGGATGCTATCCTCTTTAATCACTCTGAAAAAGCCAACGCAGCTGTTTCAGCCAGCAATATAAGGATTTGATCCAAAAAGATGTTTATGTGATTTGCTGTGGTTTACATAGGGGACAATAATTCCCGTTCGTCGATGTGACGTGTGATATCTTGAGGCAGCGTGTCATGTCCGATGTGTTGGAGTACAATTTCTTTTGTGCTCAAGTTCTCAGAACGCCGTCTGCCGATGCTTTACACTGACGTCTTCACAAAGAAGACGTGCGTGTGAAATGTTGGTTAAATTTTGCAGCTGCAGCCGTCGTAGCGCTGCTGGGAAAACACTACAAGAGAGAAAAAATATCTTGTATCCTTTCTTAACTTTTAAATCGATCTACATTTAAAATGTGCGCTATGCTGTTTCTGAGAATAATAGTTGCATAATTTAAATCTGAGGTGACTTATATCCTCAGTTCATGACTTCTGGGACCTCTTGGTTTGCTACTTATAAGTTATTATCTGAGGGCTTTCGGTGATAATAAAAATCTAGATCCACATTTTACAGAATATCTTTGAGGATTTGAGCCAAGTGATGATTACAGTGATGACATATTTGGCTCAGGTCAAAACTTCTGAGCCAAATATAACTTAATCTAGTCAGCTCAGCTGCTTTCTGCTATTTTAAATGAAATTTCTAATGTCATCTCAAACTCTCCAGAAGACACACGGCTCCAGTTCGGCTCCAGCTGTAGAAGATAACTCTGCACAAATTGAATTCAAAATAATTTATTTAGTACACTCTAATCATACAGTCAGGTGCAGATCCAATAACATACACATATAATTCCAATACAACAGAGACAAAATTAGTTGATCATTAAATACCAGTTAGCAGAAAGTCATCTGACAAAGCACAGTTGCCATATATGGGCAACCAATTTCCTGTAAGCATTAGGAGTTGATTTTTTTTTCTCTTTATTTCTACGTCTTTGCCATATAATAAAGACAAACTGTCCTAATTATTTTCATTTCTTGATAGCAATGCATTACAAAATCCCACAATTGAGTCGAGACTCAACAGTTACTGAACTTTTAGGACCGCCGTCACACGTTGTGCAGTTCTTTAGGAGAGAAGGTGAACATGAGGAGGGAAAAGGCTTGGTGGTAAAATCACTACGTGCCCTGAGGTGAAATCACTGGGAGGCCCAGTGTGTGGCTGATCCAACGGCGGTCTTAAATCTGCCATGTCCTATGGCTAAATCCAGGGATGACTGTCTGTGGCAGAGGGTGATGGATGGAGAAAGCCCTACTTTAGTTTGGAAAGCTGTTGAACACTGTATTCTTCTCATGTCTCACGAGAAGAGCAGCACAAGCTGGCAGTCAGAGAGGCGTTTCCGCTTGGAAACAAACTCCATCCATTCAAATGTTGGTTTTTCGCTAAAATATTGCATTTTTATGTTTAAAGAGAATGAATTCACAAGTTAGATTGTGGGTTATTTTTAAACAACAGGTGATAATTGTTTACTCCGGAACTTTTTCCATCAAATTTGTCTCTGTTATTAAGCATTTCCTTGGTTTCCCAACACTTGAGATGATATCGACCGCAGCCGATGCTGCAGCCCGTCTTTATTCTGCATTCAGAGCATTCAATATTCAATCTCTTTATCACTTGTGCATCAAATTTATCCTTGATGCCTGGTTCCTCATGATTGATTCTCTACACTGTTGACCTTTTTCATGCTCTGTGTCACTGTGGATATTAAACACAGCTTCGACATTCTCAGCTGAATGAGTCGGGTGCTTTTAAGACGTAAGGGATATTTTACAACTCTGTTGATTTACTGTTAGCAATTTGTACACAATCTTTTTTTTTTTTTTTCAGGGTTTGCTAAATAAATTTTCCAAATGAAAATGCCCTCAAATGCATTTTGTAACTTAACACAAACATTTTCTTTTAGCATATTATGCTTACGAGCATTTTATGGTATATTTGACCTACAGATGTTGTTCTTGTCTTGGGAATTCAGACTTTTGTTTTCTAAGAAGTTAGACAATTACTGGCAGATGTCATGTAACTTAGTTGATCAAATGGCCGTCATGAAACAATGGGTTTGACAAAAGGAGGCATGAGAAGATCAAATGGGAAGGCAATGGAGTTAAACTCAATTTATTTTGGAAGTGTCCATTAATTTATTAATGAATTCATCCATCCCTCCATCTATCCACTTTAGATATATATTTATCTAGGCATAGTCACAGCCAATAGCTCATTTGTTCAGCGTTGCAGTAATGATTAAAAGCTTTGAGTCTGCCAAAGCGCCACATTCTGTGGGTCAGTTAGTTAATTTAATCATTATACATTTTCAGTCCAAGTATTTGACAAAAATGATGTTCCCAAAGTGCTATATATATATCAAAAGTGTCTTGTCAGTAGTGTTGCTCTGAGGTCTGTGCATATGTGAGCACTGCAGGTCTGTCATTAGTCTGATTTGTCTGGCCAATAAACTTAAAATGTACCTCAAACATCAAATGAGTCGGGTTATAAAATATTGCTGAGCTTCACAATGCAGAAGTGTTCTTCAATATGTGCATATTTTAAGCGAGGCGACGATAAATTTGGATAATTTGGAAACTAAAGATTTTTGTTGATGATGTTGCTTGCAAGGAAAAACAAGACAAATGTCTGAAGGATATATTGAGACTAAAGTCAAACAATCATTAGGAAAAGAGAAACAACAAAACATGACAAGTAAAAGAAATATATCCCCACCCATCCTCATGTGATTTATGTGAAATAACACTTTGTGAAAAGGGTAATTTTATCTCTGACTTTAATTTCTCTATCAAGAAACTGATCTGACAGAGGGGCTGGTAATATTTTTGTCAGGTAGATTTTAAGTCACCAGATCTGATGCTCAAATTAATTTCTCCCCTCATATTGTGTTTTTTCAGACTGAATTGTCTTGTAAGCAGACAGTAATAAATAATAGCAATACCAATACCAATATTAGCAAATAATAAACATCGGGTATGTCATTGTTTTTCTCTGTAAATATACAAAATTTGGGGACACAAGGAGCACACAGGAATATATTTATTGATTTCTACAAAAGCTTTTATAGGTAATGCCAAGATCTACTGAGACTTTCTTGCAGTTTTCCTTTCTTTGTCTGAAAACAAGAGTTTTATTGATTGTTGTAATATAAACTGTAGGAATATCCACACCATAATGTTCTCAAATGCAAATTTCTCTGAGCGAATAGTAAAGTCCAAATGTTTCAGCATAGATTCATCTGACCAGACTTTTTTCACCCCCATATTTCCTTTGCTTATCCAGATCTTATGCATTTAGCTATAAATGTTTGGACCTTTTCTAATATCAATCTAAATATGATTCTGTACCTTTTTTAGCTTTCAGTGTCCTCAGTTCTTTTTCCTTCTCTTTACAGAAATTCTTATCACATTTCTCCTTTATAAACTGGGATTTTTTTCCCCAAAAGAAATGCACCTAATTATTTTTTGCAGGTGTGTTATTCTGTATGTTTGTACAAAAAACAAGGTCACTATTTTTAATCTTGCCTGCTGAGCTACAAATGAATGAACTATAAATGAACACAGCCCCAAACTGTCAAAATTCATTAAGTAATTGGGAAGGTGACAAACAAGGCTAATGCTTTTCCCTTTTTCTCCCTTTTTCAGGTGTGAAAATGTTAGACAGCTTGTAGCTTATTGAAGCTAAACATTTCAGCAGCAATTGTAGATCAAACATTAGGACCTCTGTTGTTCGGCAAAAGGTTCGACACTCAATTCATGATCTTGGATCAGCACAAGACACTGGATGAATAAATGATTAATAAATCCAAATTTAACCCTTTCATGCATGAATTATGATCCTTTGTGTCAGGATTTTTTTTTCTTAAGGCATAAAAAAGGTAGGGAAAAAATGTAAAAAAAAAATAAATAAATAAAATTTTATTAAATTTTTTTAGGTGTAATTTTCTCCAAATACGAATTTTTTATTTGAAAAACACATCAGTAGTATTGTTCTTTTGGGGTTATCTGATGTAACAATTTTTTTTTTTTTTTTTACCTGCAAAAGTCGTCTACAGTAGAAGGAGGGACCCGGTCGGTCGGCGTGCTTTTTTCTCCGTCGGCCATATTGGATTTAACAAAAATAATTTCTTGCATTTGCAGCTGATGGCCAGTAGTTGATGTGTACTTTATGATGCATTAGTGTCCACTTCAGTGGTCTGTGTGCATTTATAACATAAAAATCCAGATCAAGAAAATGGCTTTTAGACAGCTGTCCACTGTAGTGACTACTGAGCATGAAAGGGTTAATGGACCTCACACTTAGAGGGATAATGCATGTTTTGTTTTGTTCTTTTTTTAAAGCTTACTGTTGAGTCCCTGCAGGAATCACTTTACAGTTCCAACCAGTCAGCATTTGCTTTTATATAAAATATTTATATGAATGCTGAGAAACTTGGAAACAAAGAAAAGTAACTCGCTATACCCTAAAAATCTCTATGCCGCCTTTAAATCATAGCTTCTTGCTATGTTGGTTTATTCCTCTGTGTGTACTTGAGTGTGGAGAGCCAATTTTGCATCCTTCCCATTAAATCAAAGGATCTCATTATCTCATTCAGCAGTCAAAAACACAAATCACTCATTCTCCATTGCACATTAAGTACAGACCCTAATGAAACAAATCCAGTCATCAGTGGAACAAAACAACAGCTGGCACTTAAAACACATTTTCATTTACCATAATATAACGCCATCATGATTAGGTCATAAAATTTAAGCCTCCAGGTCCAAATCCCAATTAAGATGATTGTTTGTGGTGGGGGAAAAAAAGTCGTTATTTTCCAAAACGCTAAACTTAATGGAAATGTGATAAAACGAAATGAATATATGAAATATTGCTCCCTACAGCATCGGGAATATTGTCTCTCACAGCAATCATCGATCTTTCTGCAATATCAAAGAAATTACAAAACGTTTATGTGGAAAGTTTAATACGTACCTGTCTGGAAGATCTTGTTCTTCACAACTATTTATTTATTGTATCTACATCCATTATAAAATAACTTTCTGACAAATACAGGAACATAAGGCAACAAATAGGACAATATATATGTATTTTGCTCAGTTTTTTATTATTATTTTTCTAATTTAAGTTTGTTTTGTTATGAATGTTGCCTCCCCAATGTTTCCCACTACTAATCAGAGGTGGCTCATAATTAAGCTGCCATAGCAGGAAAGGGACAGCTTGGTAAAACATAAGCTTTGTTTGTGAGTCTAATGTGGAACCCAATGATCCTTTTAGGGTTGAGGAAGCAGCTTTAGACTGTTATGAATCATAACGTTTCCCTTTTGTTGTTCTTGGAAGAAAAAAAACAGCATGATTAATATGCTTATCTGAAGAGCTCAATTATGCACAACGCCAGTCAAATTAGTATATGTTTTAGATTGGGACGTTTTAATGTAGACAAGCAGGATTTCAGGAAAATATCTAAAGGGGCTTTATTATGTGAAATCAACATTTGTTTTAGCTCTACATCAAAAACATCTGGAGTTTTGCTTTGATTCCTTTGTGCATGTTTGAGAAATCATTTAATCTCCCATGGCAACCGTTTGGGGTTTGGACGGGATACATCAAATCGACTTTTTGGGGGGCAAAATGAATGTACGTAGCTGAAAATAGACACCAACATCGGTAGCCTACAGGTAACTTGTTAAGCTTAAGGTTCTGTATTGATATTAGCTAGTCATCTTTTAGCTAACATTACCTTCATCCAACAGCTTTACTCAACTCAGTTGGTTAGTTTGGAGGGAAAAACTGTGAAAAGTTCTTTGCTGGTTTGCTGCCGTGATTCTAACACAAACCTACGTAGCTCCGCCCAGCAGCAGCAGGTCTCCTTCACAGGAGTAAACCCACCGCGAGCGTCGTAGCGCTCATGTTGCGTTTAAAGGCGGCTCGGAAAAACAAGTTACAACATGTTAACAACGGACTAAACTGTTTTAACTGCTGATAAAAGTGACAGAGGACACAAATATGGGAAGTGTGGCAGCCTCTACTGTATTAAATTGACATAGGAATAACAGAGAGTTGGCCATTCTAAGGTAAAAACCCAGCGCATACAGTGTTCATGTTTTGTTTTTTTTTCATCCAGACGGCTTCCCGCGCCCCCCCTGCAATGACACGGCGCCCCCCTTAGGGGGCGCGCCCCACAGTTTGGGAACCTCTGGTTTATTCCTTCATTACTTTCTTCCCTTTTTTCTGTTTCTTGTAGGTGGCATGTTTAAAAACCTTGTCGGTGCATAAATATCTGTCAAATTAAGGATAAACTATTAGTATATTAGCTTTAGATGAGCATAATGAACTGAGAACTTTTAACTCACGAGTCTGGAGAAGTCTGAAGTAATTTTACTACCATTTGCAGGAACTCTATGAGTGACTATTTGTTTGAAATCCTGATCATTTCTCCCTGAGAATATCCCAAAGTTGATTCGCACTGTTCGCTGTTTGGTGTAAGTTAGTCGCTGACTACTCAAACAACTCCGCCTTAACAATTTGTTTTCCATTTCAATATGCGTAGGCAATCTTAATGTATATGCTTTTAGGGCATATCTGCACACTGTCCTTGTCCTTGAGCTGCCACTTGCTAGAGTGCATGTGCACACAGAGACACAAGGACATGCATGGGCACACATGTATCTTTGCACATTCATTCATAATTATGTTGATTTGATTTGCAGTCGGACAGGAGGCTTTTGACACCAAATCTTTTTATGCATGCATAAACTGCAGTGAAAATACCCTGCAGCCACTGATCATTCCCATGTGTGTCCCCAAAGAACCATCCTTTCTCCATGTCAGCTCGTCGTCACGGTCAAGCATCTCGCCAATGTTGTCAGCTGGTGTCAAATGGCAGCGAACAAGGTGAGAAGGGCGTGAAATAAAGCAAAGCTGGAGAATTAATTATGAAATCTCAACGTGAATCGGTGAAAATAATAGGTACATTTTGAAATATGTTGTGCAGTGATGAAAGAAGAGCATTTGTTTAGGTTGTGGGACTCAAAAATCACAGACAAATCACTGCTTTTCAACAGAATGAAAACCATGGAAGTGTCTCAGCAACCAAATGAGAATAAAACAGAAAATCCCCAGAGCACTCAATCACATTTCACTGCACGCTAATTAGCTGCAGCATACATCTTTTTGGAAATTTAACATTTTAATAGTTCTTTATGACGTCCCCATGAATAGAAGATTTTGTAGACCTTGATAAATTAAGTCAAACCAGATATATTTATCTCACCTGAGTTTTTCATTTTAAAAACTTTTACCTGTGCTTGCATAAATTATGTCAGATACTGATGACTATTTGTAGTAATACTAAGGAAGTTTATGTTTATTTTGCATATGTGCAATAAAAGTCCACACCTAAGCCTCTGTTGATGGGGAAACGTCTGTACCTTTAGGAGTCTGAACAAGTACAAGTCTTTTTTTTCATTTGTTGACAACTAGATTGGTTTTGGTGGTGGTTATAACTCAAATGTTGATGGGTATGAAAAGGGCATTTGTATCTTGATGCAACATTGGAGGTTTCTCTCTCTCTCTCTTTTAACCCAGTGAAATATCTGTGGCTTGCAGCCTTGCCAGCAGCAGGATTTCTTTGCAAAACGCATCCCTCTGGATGTAGTGCTGCGTACCATCTGCTTTCATAAAACCTGTCGTCGATTATGCATATATATATGTGTGTGTGTGTCCTTAGGGAGGAATGCAACATTTCAGGTCATGCATTATAAATTACCATGAGCAACTGTTGGAAAAGCGGGCACTTGCTGTCCTCGGGTAAGGTTAAAACCCAACAGGATTCAAAGGGATGCTGCTTTTGTAATGCAGGGTGTCCGCTAGACAGAAGCAAGGGCAGCAGCGTAAAGGGAAGGCCTAACTTTACTACTCTCAGTGTAACACTTAGCCAGCCCTGGATAAAATAAGCCTCCATTTAATGCTGCCTTTCTTGTCAAAACTACCTCAGGTATACATCTCCGTTTTTCTGTAAGCCTCCAGCATTGCATCACTTGGAGCTCAGTGAGAAACCTCCATACCCGACCTTTAACACAATGCTTTCTGGATCCCTTTTTACAGTCCACATGGACTTTTATTTCTCCCTGACGCTCTGTTTCAAATTCTGTCTTTCTAAAAACATTTTTATTTTTTATTTTTTTGCTTTGTTGAATCCCACCAAGTTCAAACTCTGCATCGTTTTCCTACGTCTCACCAAGGGGGCCACGCTAAGCAAATAGGGCATCTGTTGGCCAGAAGAAAGAGAGAGGTAGAGAAACAGTGGGAAAAAGAGTGTGCGCAGCTGCTCTTTGGTGTGTCTAGTGCAGAACTGATTTAAGGCCCCAGGCCACAGGAAGACGACTGCTCTACACTCCAGGCACGTCCCTGAAACTAGCAGCAGAGGAAGCACTACTGCCATTCACCACCATCGACTGCAGACGCCTAAATGAGTCTGTTCTGTCCTGCAATGCCCGACGTGGCAGTCTGCCACTTACTTAGCCTCTCCAGCTCCCAGTACACCCCGCCCCCACTGCTTGCTTTTTTTTTTTTGCAGTTCATCTTTCCGTTTTTTTTTTTCTCCACGTCTTTCAGTCCATCACTGTCACATCTCAAACTTTGCAATTTTCATGTCTTTCCGAGAAACCTGCCACCACCGCCATCCAGACTGGCAGACCGTAGTCTCGTCATGTGTTCGATCTTCCTGTCGCCATTTCTTTAGATTTACACTCCATCATGTTCGGCTACCGCTCTCCGATGGGTCAGTGTCCATTTATTGAGGTCAATTTGTTGCAAGGTCTTTCATGATCACAGATTGTTATAAGGTTTTCAAGTACATCGTCTGCCACCTAAAAGTACACACTTCGTACAGAAGTACTAGCAACGATAAGTACAAAATATGCATGGTGGGTTCTTAGAGAAAAAATGGTTTGGTGGGGGTTTGGTTAAGTCTCTGCATTTTTCATGTTCCTGATATCCCTTTGTGACCTCTGAAAATGGGAGAAGAGTGTAGCTGATGTCGGATTTAAAATAGTGTGACAGGTTGTGAGCTCTGAAGGGTTCAGTGGGCCTTGCAGCTAGCTTGACAGCTTAGCGCCGTCTCCTGTGGTGTGCATTCGATTCAGCTCTTAACTTTGGGTCATTGCACAAGCCAAGAGAACATATGTACTTTTGAGATTATATACAGAGAGGTCACGATTAAAAGAGAGAATTTAGGTTTCTTGAAGTGGGGTTCTGTTGAGAAGTCATAAGTTCATGTCAAGATCAAGAAGGACTTCAACCATGTTCAAACCCCTTTTTGGAAAGTTATGAAAAAACCCGAACCTGGCTCATCAGATGCCCATCGATGCAAATTCAACACATACTAAGAATTGTATTTTAAACATTTTCTCCCCGTCTTGCTGAGATGGTCTGAATAAAATCTGATTAAAAAAATAAGCTCAATCTGAAATATTCCTAATGATCATCTAGAATGGATTTTAATCACATTTAGAATCAGTTTAGCAACAGCAGCGTCATTAAAGTAATCTACATGGTAAATCTGTGGAATTACCAATTTACCCTACTATATACATAATGCTGCTAATTTGCATCATACTTAAATGTATTTCTATTTTATGTGGTATATTCAAATGATCAATCTCTTCTTCCTTCATCACAATTAGTTTCTACACTTTTACATGTGTGACGTTAATTGTGAAGTGGGGCGATTTAAACAAACTGAATTAAAACTGAATTAAAGAGGTAATATATGAGTGAACAAGGCAGCCTCAAACTTTTGTTGAGAAAAAAACTCTCAAAATGTTTCATCCAAGTTATTTAGTTATTCTACCAAAATTGGAGGAAATGTAAATAAACATTGGATGGAGAAATTTGATACAAAATTCTGAATCTCATTATTGAGGGATTGAATTCTGTTTTTACTTTTGTGTTCAGTTTTATATTTGATACTTAACTGAAAATACTTGAAATATTTATATTCTTTAATAATCTGTAAAAGAAAATGTTTGCCTTTAGCTCACCAATCGTAAAATGTAAGAATGTATCTCACTTTTGGAGCAATCCCTCAATTATTAAAAACTTGTACACGATCATTTAAATGAACCGTAAAAACAAAAAGGATTGTTGTTGTTGCTTTTTGGATGCACAGTGATGAAAAACCGGTTTACTAACTTCCCACTTCACCTGCAGCGATTCTTAGCTGCTGTTTTGCAGTTGTATTTATTTCACGATCAGCTACAGGAAGTGGTGGTTTTGCTAAAGCAAGAACAGAAAAATCCATGTAGCTCCACCACGCTGTGCGTGTTGCATTGATTTTCTTGATGAGTTATCAATTTGCATGTGTTGTATTCCTGCAGCAACTAAATTTGCACAACATTTTGAGGCTTAAATCAGAGCAAACCTGCTTGAGGAAAACATTTTTATCAAGCTGTATTAGGATAGTTTTTCACGGCTTAGAGGCAGAGAGCAAAATGTATCTAGTTTGAGCACTTGTGATTTTTATTTGAGGCATAAACAACATTTGATGGTGTTCTTCATTGTGCATGCAGGGTTTCACTTATAAATACAAACATCTGTACACCTAAAGCAGACTTACCTGGATGGCTAAATGTTAAAAAAATGCACATGCTGCAAAAGATTTCGGTCAATTTGTTGTTGACAGCTTTGAAAAACGTCCGATTAGAAAATCAGTTATTTTGTTATTTAACAATTAATTAAAATAAACAAATTAGTTTCAGTTATCTGTGAAATATGAAGTTGTGTCTGTCGTGCCACCTTTTTCTCAGTACTGTTCTAAGCAATCACACAGTATTAAACGAACACTTATTTCTTCAACTAAATTCCTTTAACTAAAACCGGCATGTTGGTTTTCACAGTGTGATTTAAAGATCATCACCCATCTAACTGTGGCTTATTCAATCAACATGGACGGTTTGTCAAGCCAGAAACCGCTCACACCCTGCAAAACACCAGAGATCACTCATCATTCTCTCTCTTTTTTTTTTTTTTTAGCAGAGAAAATTTAAATGATTTACCTTTAGCAAAGAAAAAAAACAAGATTTCTGACAACATGATAGACTGTGAAAGACTTAAAGCTATCATTTGTGGCCAAAACATGTGTCCAAACAAATCGGTGTCCTTTATTGGCAGCAATAGGGAGTGTTTTTATACTAATAGCAGTTAACAAGGGTGTATTCAATTTACTAATTGGCTCTGCTTGTAGCACTTCCTTAATGTGATTGCTTGGTGTGCTTGTGTCGCCTACACACCGACTCCACCGACTCATCCGCTGCTGAGCATTTAGTTGTTTTTTTATTTTTTTATTTTTATGACCAAAAGGTGTGCATAATGAACTACTGCCTTGGAAAAACTCACATTACAATCGCAAACATTAATGTGTTGATGTGATTTTCCAAATGTTATTTTTTGCAGTGGAAAATCTGTAAAGTGTGGCGTGCATTTGGAATCGTTCTCAGCAGTAACAGCTGCAAGTGTTTCAGTGTCTCTCTGCCCAACTGAGTTGTCATTTGTGTCTTTTAACTCTGTGTATTTTCTCGGATCTCGCGTGTTAAAACAAAAGACAACTTGCTGAATGAATGCAACATCTATCGGTAGTGAAAGATCATCCTTTTTGAGTGAAGTTATGACATCAAGACTGCAACGACATGTACCGTATTCATGTGTTCATTGTTGTGTAAATAACATCAGGAGAATCAGTATTACTGACTTACTATAACTACTTCATACAGCATTTATTTTAGGGGATTTCACTCTCAAATTACATTTTGCTGACTTTAGACTGTTTGGACATTATGCAAAGAGCTGTAGTCCAATTATGTTGTGTGTTGCTTTCTTAACGGTTATTTTAATTCTCCTCCTCATCTTTTAATGGTTGCTCTCCGGTCTGGGTGGGATAATATCGCTTCGCAACATTGTATACTAAGATTTGATTTATTAACTCTCTGAATCCTCAGTTTTTAACTGAGTTGAGTGGCTGCTTTTGTTTTCAGACCCAAATAGAGCTGCACTTTCTACAAAACGGTAACGATGCTACAGTGGTTGAATGAATTCGGCCAAAAATAGGAAGATTATTGTTAGGAAACTTCTTATCCTGCATAAGGTCAGAACACCAACACTAAAAATGGTAATACAAATGGATCTCAAGTAATGTAATTTCAATCACATGTAATCAGTGGGAAGTAATCATTTGAATTGTAAATATATTCACTGGCCACTTTATAAGGTACAAAGTTCAAACTCCACATCAGATCTGGGAATAAAGGACGTTTAATTAAATTTTGCTCAGCGCGGTTGTTGGAGCCGAACAGGCAAATTTCAGGAGCTACTAATATACTGGCCTGAAAAATATAAATCATCCAGTCAATTGTTATGTGATTGAAATTGGCTTTTAAAGGTCAGAGGACACCAGGTTACCCGTTCAAGGTGATAGAACGATAACGGTAGCTCAGATAAGTACTTGTTTTACTGAAGGTGAGTTTAATACTAATTCTGGATGCACAACACTTTAAACCATGACACAAATGGACTACAGCAGAAGACCACACCAGGCTCCACTCCTTTCAGCTAATGGTAGGAAACTGAATGTACAATTTACACAAACCCAACAAGAAAAACGTTCCTACGTCAGATAAGTCTCAATGTTTACTAT
Organism: Poecilia latipinna; assembly: GCF_001443285.1. Lineage (NCBI taxonomy): Eukaryota > Metazoa > Chordata > Actinopteri > Cyprinodontiformes > Poeciliidae > Poecilia > Poecilia latipinna. Next base: position 92,562 of record NW_015112992.1, read on the forward strand.
CTGACAATTATGATAACTTCACATTCTACCTGAGTGACGTCGCTGACCATGTTCCTGCCTGACGACGGAAAGGGAGACTCGCATCATCAGAATTGCAGCAACCGTGTGACGAATACCAATCAGAATCTCCGACGGACTCCTTCCAACACCTTGTTTAATCTATATTTAATCAATATCTACAAGATGTCGGCTGGAATATCACTGCGGTAGATTCCCACACCTGATTCTGACGAGAATGTTCAAGACCCAAAAGGTCACAGAGTGAAAACATTGTGGTGACCTATGAGAAAGAGAGCAGTGAGGGAAAAAGCTATCGCATTATTTTCATTGCATCATTTAATGACAGTTTTTTGACACTATGTTCTGACAGCGTGCAGCCGCAGTATTGACATGAGGTTTTATTCTTATATTTTGGGAGTAACTAAGTGAGCATTGCTCTTATTGCTTTGGATCCATGAATTGTGAAGCTTGATATTAGCGCAGTTCCTCGTGTTTGTATGAAATGTGTTTTTTTTGTTGTTGTTTTTTAAGAAAAGCATGAATGCTTAGTCATGCAGGTTTCATTGTGCAACGATCAGCCTTGAATTAAGTTACAAGTCTGAGCAATCAAGTATTCATAAAAATACTTTTAAGTTGACATTTTGTTTATTTACCATTGTTTGTTCATGTTTATTTGTTGTATTTGGTTAATTAAATCTCAAAATCTTTATCAGAGTCTTGATTACATGGAGCACAACGGCTTCCTCTGATGCCTTGTGACAGCAAACACAAAGTTTATCTGATGTGTTGACTCTGCATTCTTGACTAGACAAATACAATGTTGCTGCTGATGTTGGTTACAAAGATTGATTTTAATGGACAGAAACGTAGTGTGTAGCAGTTTTAGTCCTTTGGGCAATGTTTACAGAAAATAAGTTCTGTGCCTTTGCTTTTCACGCAGCAACCTAAGACCAAGAAAGATAAAATAATCGAGAGAAAAGTCGTAAGGAAGACGGGAAGCAAAGCATGGTGAAGGAAACAGTCAGCAACAATATCTTTATGACTTCAAGTTTACGTTTGTCAGCACTTCTGAAGTTTCCTTGTTATTTTTTTATACACACTGCCTAGAAGAGAGACATTGATTTCATCTAACATTTTATCCTGGTATTACTATAAATGATCTTGAAAAACACATTCCATAAAAGGTTTTTATTAGGGGCAAGTGCATTTTACAGCTGAATTCAAATGTGCTCTGAACAGAATGTTTTTCTCTCTGTCTTTACTTCAGCAGGACTTTTGAAGGCTAAATCATGCCTATATGTTTATGATGTTATTCCAAAAGCATAGTACAGTCTCTTTTTCAAAAGTATATAAGATTTGACTAGATTTTCCAGTAAAAAGGATCCGGTAAAGACTTTACCACGAGGCGTAGATGGTTGATAAGCAATCGGATCCGAGGTACCGGCCGGTAGATGCTGAGGTTCTTTGGATGTTTAGTCTTTGGTAGTGGTACCACACTGGAGGTCTTCCACAGTTGTGGTACTTTCCCCAGATTCAGGCTCATGTATCCCATGATGCCACACAGTTGGTCTGCAGAGCACCTCAGGAAACAGCAGCTGACGCCACCTGGACCTTTTCATGTCGTTCATCCACCAGTTTCCGTCTCCTTAGACCTGAAATGGTCTTCAGGTTCTTCCAAACCACTGAACCTCCATCTTCTGTCTTTCTTAGATGTTTTTCATCCCTAATTTTCCTTCACAGTTATAATGACTCTCTTCCTCTCTTTGAGGAGAGCATTTATTTTTGGGGTTTTTGCACAGGTTGGAGATGTCCCAGGTCGTTTTCTAAGCCCCCTAGGGAAGGGAGAGGTGATCTGATGCTTCCTTGGTGCTGGCTTACAATGAGTCCAGTGTTTTATTAGCCTGGCTCATCTTGTCATACATATGATATTGAAGTGATGTCTTGGTTTTGGAATATTGACATCTCATGTTTTCAGTCAGATATTGCAGATCATATGCCCAGGACTGAAAAAGAGACATTCCTATTCTTGATGCTGCTCTTGTCAAATGATTTTTTCCGTTCCTCACATTTCTTCATCCTTCCGTTTTCTTTGTCCTGAATTGCATTACTGCTGTCAGTACAGAGATTTTGATGGACAACTGAGTCTTTACTGAAGGCGACGTCAAAGCACATGTACTCCACATGTAGCAAGATTATCTGAGAATCTGCAGCTGTTCTTCAAACTCAGTTTTCTGGTGCACTTTACACCTCAGACATAAAACTAGGCTGTCCCATGACACAACAGAACCAGCTCGTTTTGTCAGGCTTCAGCTGCACACCTGCATCTTCAGGGTAAGAGACAATCTGTTGAGGACGGTAAGGTTGGCGCTCTGGTTTTGCAGAAATGCAATGCCTTTCACACATCGCCTTCTAGAATCAACGTGGCCACTGTTTGGCACGTATAAATTAACGGTAAGGAACAGAGGCATGGATATGTGGGCATTACCTTTAAACCTGATGGATGGAGCTGATGTGCAGAAGGACCAGTGTTTTTGTTTTTCAGGAAGTTTCACAACTCCTATCCTCTTCTTGACACTGAATATAAGAGTGTTTCCAGTCGGAGGCTTCTTTAGGTTCACTGTAAAACAAATCGGTACAGAAGATGCTTCCTGCCCACAGAGTAACGACAAAATCATATTTAAATTTAAGATGATTAAAATTTGCCCTGTACTGGACTGGCGACCCGTCCAGGGTGCAGCCAGCTTCTCACCCAGTGACTGCTGGTAATGGGCAGCAGCCGTCCAACAACCCTGCAATGACAAGTGGGGATGGATGGATGGATGGATGGATGGATGATTAAATGAAACTGAACTGGATTTCCACTTTATTCCGATGGGGTAGAAGTTCACATGCTATATTTCCCCTGAAGACTCAACCATGAGATGAGCACAGGCCTGGAAATGAAACTGTTTTTTCCACCAGCAAATTTTTATTGACTGCTCGTCCAAAAGGTCACAGCAAAAGTGAGAATATCTAAAGCACTACAGGCCTCGCTTGACCAACGTTCATGTTTAAAAATAAAAAGAAACGTAGTATAAAATGTTATCTCACATGTGCTAAAAACATCTTCTGAATCCCCAAAACTTTGAGGGAAATATTCTGACCAACAAGGCAAAAGTGGGATGTTTTTGAAGTGGTGCATCTTATTAAATCAAATGTTAAACTAAGACAGCATTTCGGGACATGAGTCCATGCTCTTTGTTGATCTGTTCAGAGATTAAAAATTGAGGAAGTTCTGAGTTGTGATGCATTTAATGAACATGGGGAAACATGGAGGGATTGGTGCATCTCTAATTATAACCCACATGCATTTGGTTCTGCAGTACCAGCGGAGTTTTCTGTCCAGGACGGTTTGTGGTTGTAAGACTTTCTCAAAACAACGACCAGCAGAAAATGTAAAACCTTAAACCTTTGATTGCTTCGAACAGAAGAGGCCCTTAACATTTCAGGCAATTTCCAAGTAATGCAGAAAGGAAGCCTAGTTGCCTTCTGTTTGTGCCCTTTTTGAGATTTGACATGATCCAAATTAAACATCTAATAACCTCATTAATGAATAATTCAGTGTTCTCTATTTAAACCTCAATCTCTGAGTGTCCCTCACTTTTCCGGACAGCTGTTCATTGAATCTACTTGATGCCTAGTGAATGTATTTCTGGTGACTTTTTGGAAATGCAGTAATGAATCTGAGGTCGTTTAGATGATCAGTGCTCATATTTTGGCAGGCCAGACACTCAAATGATTCATAGATTAAAGGCGAGATTCAATCACTCCCTCATTTTTCAAGCTGCCTGGGCAAAGCATGTGTGACTCCAGATTTGCACGTTAGAAGATCCCTTTATTAATTTAGTGAGAGGGTAAAGATGGGAGATTTATGTGTGCAGAGAATCTCAACATGTGTCGCAGCAGGTTCTACACGCCTTCTGATGATTTCACCGCAGTGCTAATTGACAAGGCTGATCTCCAGGGAGAACTTTAATTCTCTGCTGGGTACAGGCACCATTAAACTGCAGCGACGGGAGATTAATGCTCATCTCGTTACTGACATTTGCTTTCTCGTTTTTTGCGGAAACTGTCTGGCAATGCCATCCGCTGAGGGTTGTTGTGAAGGATGAGTTCCAGAGGCTCTTTCTAAGTAATGTGCAGTGACAATAAGAAAAATGTTAGATGTGCCTGTTTAAACAGGAAGGGAATCTGGCTGAGTAAGGGACATGCCACAAAAACCAGGCCATCAGCAACACAGCGCTGTGAACTTTAAAACTCTGGTTTACAAGGCAGATCATGAATTTGCTTTGTGGTTGATAAACGACCGTCCTCAGCGTTGGTGATCAGGCAGCGGAAGAAGATGCTGCAGAAGAAATTGCAAGCCTACGGCCATAAAGATTCTTGTGAAATTGTACAATTTATTTCAAAGTTTGTCATATAAATTGCTCTAAGACGTTTTTTTTTTTTTGTTTTTTTTTGGTGCATGCTAGGATTTATTAGTGCTTTTACAGTCTCGGATGTGCTTACTGATCTGTTTTTAATGAATGACTACCGGTATTTTCAAACCTTGGACAGCTACTGTTTGCTTTATGAAACTCTCTCTGTTCTTTTCAGACTCTAATTTTGTGTCTCTTACTTTCTGTCTTTTCACAGGGGTCCTGCGAGCAGCACCTCACCTCAAAGAAACCAGACTGCGTGTCTGCGTGTACGTATGCACACACCTCTGCAGGTGCTGGCTCGCACTATATGTGTACGTGAGATGACGAGAAGCTAAGTGACTTCCACAACCACCTAGATCAGACAGCCCTCTGTGCTGCAAGATGGATTAAAGCCCCGCACCTCAGGAGATCAAAGGTAGGAGCGGATGTTTTGTAATCAGCAGCCACTCACCTGCTCTTTTCAATGACGGGATGAAGAGAATGAAGCGGGGAGAGGAAATGATGAATAACAATGAGTTTAAGGACAAGATCTTTCTGCCATCTGTGAACTTTAGGTTTTGATGTTGACGCCTGTCAGCTGTGTGCATGCGAGAGGAAGTGCTGAAAGTTTTAAGGGTATTAAAAGTGCTGCTGAAGCAACTTTAGCAGAAAGGTTTCCTCCCGCTGCCTCAGAATGCAACTTTAACCCGCTTCAACAAACCGAAATTATGTCGGAGTCTTAAGCAGACAGTGACAGGTTTGCCAAAGACGGGTAGTCATGCAACCGTCCCGCGTTCGGTTTATCTTGAAAGCCAGAAGTCGGATATACTTTGCATTTTGCAAATTTCAAGACATGGATTTGCCTTTTGTTGTGGATATTGACCAGGCTGAGATGAGTTGTAGCATTTAAACACTTAAATAACACTGTGCTGTAGGGATGACTAGTTCAGTGTAGAGATGTACAAAGGAATTGGCTGATGGCCGGAATGGTGATTATTCAGCTTGATTGGCTTTGGCTGCTGTAAGTGCACATAAAAAAAAAAAGGATAATTTTTTCAATACGTTAATGTACCATAATAAGCTCTACCAACTCTTAGTGATGATACAAACTCTCTTTTTGGTGTGGAAGATGTTAGTAAGTGAAGAGGCCTTCGTTTTATCTGTAAGTAAGTGGCCCAATTATTCAAGATTAATTTATTTTAAGTTGATATTAAGTTTCGGCTCCGACATTTTAGAGGCTGAACCGACGTGAACCTACAAATCGGTGTGAGTAAAGATGGCAGAGAGAGACCAGCAGCGTCCCTCTGTGTGAAATGTGTCATGGTGGACAGCACTGGCTTTTCGTGTTAGATCCTCCATTTTGATAAATGCTTTGTCTGTTATTATATGGGAATATTCAGAGGAGGGGAAAAAAAATGCACTGTTGCCAAAGTCAATAAATAATCATTTAATAGTTGACCAAAATAGTCTTGATCACAATTTTCTATAATTACACAACCCCAGTTGCATCAGTGAGATGTTTAAACTGAAATCAAAGGAAATTAAAGGTTCAGAGTCATTTGGATGAAAGACTTATTTACAAAAGGGAACAAAAGGTTGTTTAATTACCTGAACTTTTTCAGAGGAAAGCGAGTCTGTTCAGGTTTTGTGAAAATTTTTCAATAGGAGGAATAAAATTAAAAATGTAGAAAAAAAAAAAAATTAAACTCGCCGGGTTGCGTGGTGAAGGCTGAGAAAATTATGGCGAAGGCAGCACACCATACATACAGCACACACCAACGCTGTGGAATCGATAAACAAGTAGAGTTTGTCTTCATGTTCGTATGAAAAAAAAAATAATTAATGGAAAATGGGAAGGTTACGTACCTTGATTTTAATGCTGTTGACAAAGGGTGAGTAATGTGGCTCTTTGTAAAAGGGCTTTTATTCATATTTTGGCAGAGCCGTTCTCCGACTTCCTTGAGAATAATCCTCATGTGACTCATGTTGCCTAAGATTCATTATTTAATAATGTTCCTGGTCACATTGTGCTGTAACTGCAATGAGTGTTTTATCAAATGAAACGTGGCTCTGTGCTGATCTAATGAGCTGGTACCCAATTTTAATTTCTGTTCTTTTCTGTTTTGTTATTAATTCAGTTGGGTTGTTTAGTTACAGGAAGTTGTATTTTCTCTAAAACCGGTGGATATCGCAGTTTTACGTCTCTTCAATCTCCGTCTTGGTGTTGGAATAGTTAAGTCGCTTTTACTGGCAGCTGTAACATTTTTTATTTTCAATCAGCTGTTGGAAGGAGGGTCAGAGGCTGAGTCAATGTTGCCGATAGCATTGTAGCATAAAACATCACAATATCAAATGCTGTTTTTACAGCGGCTGCCGTGTTAAGTAGCAGCGTGACGATGCCTCCGCTGCCGGCATGAATAATTGATGACTGCTCGCAGCAGGAGGGGAAGAAAAACATTCAGTGTTGTTGTCGTGTCGTCTTAAAATATTGGGCTTTCTCAAGATAAATTGCATTCAGCTAAAATAGGAGGGTTAACAAAAACTAGATTAGAAATTAGGTTAAAATAGTCTTGCTGGTGAATCTCTAGATTAATGGGATAAATCATCAAAAAAAAAAAAAAAAGTGGTGGGGGGGAGCAAATGAGCGTTATTTCTCAAGCTACCTCGTTTTGCAGCCATAACCGATTTGGAGACAATCCTGGCTCTTTACGACTCTTAATTCTAGATTCACTTGGTGTTAGTTAATTTTTCCAGATTCAGAAAATCCGCCTTGGCGTTGCAGCAAAGGCAGCACAGCTGTTGGTGCTTCTTGGATCATTGGCTTTCTTACAGCATTTTGTTTGAAAGCGCTGCAGCTCGTCAGCTATGGGTGGCCATTCTGAACACTGCTCTTGCTGAGACACTTGCTTATTCTTTTTACTGCTCTATTATTCATGCGCTGGGAATACCGAGCAGTGAAGATATGTTTGTTTTGCAAGGGACCGTAAAGTGTTGCACATTTTTCTCTGGAGATCATACCCAATTACTCAAGATGCATGTTGCAAAAGACAATTTTAAACATGTTACGTCCTCGTTTTGAGAAATATAAATGGTAAAGATGATCCTAAAGCTAATATTTGAAGTTGGTTCGTGATACACTAAAGTTATGCTCTTTTAGATTCCTATGAATCAGTCAAAATACAGGAAACAATAATAATTCTCATGCTGATCTCTGTCCAGAGTTGCTGATCTACCCATTAGCAAAAACCACAACTGTGAATAAATTGCAACCTGGACACTTTCAAACATCTGGATTGTGTAGTCAAATAGCTGACTGCTGTGAGAATGTATTTTCTGAAGCTGCAGGTCTTTTAAAATAAAACAAAAAGTAGTGCACCACTATTAGGGCGGCAGCTTTTCAAAGCCGTCTGTGTTGTTTTGTGGCGAAACTGCCGAAGGAACGTTTTTCAGTTCAAGAGGTTAATTTGAGTGGAAAATGGCTACAGAGTGAATTATCACCGGTAAACATCAGGATCGACTTTTGAATTGCCACCCTTTTCTCCAGTTTTCTAAATGTTTTCTAAAAACTTGTTGCCGTTGTGGGCTAGAGAAGGAACCAGGCCAAGAAAAACAAACACCTCCACTTTTGTTCTTTAATTAGTCGGCTTCGTTACCAACCCATCTATAAATGAAAGCCTTAGAGAGCACAACTCCTGGAAGGATTCCTGCAGAACAGTTTGAATAAAATCTGACAAGATTAGACACGGACGAGGCAAAGTAAGGACAAATGAGAGTTAATGACGAAAAGGTGACGGGAGCACGCAAAGTACATCTTTTCCTCACTTAAGTCTCTCTGTAATTAAATGATTGAAGAAAAAACTTTTCTGAAAGCGAATCTTCTGTTATGAGAATACTTCATCTCAATTAGCCTAAAAGCAAAGGTACCGATAAATGATGGGGAGCTTTCTTTCATCAGAACAATTCTTTTATTTAATAAATCATGAAATGATAAAAGCTTTTATTGAAATATTATTCCGTACTGTCTTATTAAAGGGCAGACATTTCCTGAACATTCTTTAGGTCACACTTTATCCATCTTTGCAATATATATCCATACGTGTATGTTTTTTTTATTTATTATTATTTTTTACTTTTGCCGCTCACACAACTCTTAATAATTTTGAAGATTGGGTTACCTTGTGTTTTTCTTTTAATATTGTCTAATTTTGGCTAAAAGCTCCTTTCTTTTCTTTTTAAAGACAAGGATGCCCAGTGAGTCTTTAATTTCTGTAAAGTCATTCCAAACTCTAAGCAAAGCTGCAATTATGTGTTTTGAATTTGTTTCAAGGCTGCAGTCTTTTGCCTTTGCTGGCAGAATAGAGATAAACAGAAGGTCTGATCAGGTTCACAACCTACTCTTTTTCACACCAACAATGTCAGATTTCGCTCTGGAACAAAGTAAAAGTATTTTCAAACTCTGACAAAAGGAAGAAATTTGACAGATGGTTGCAAAATTAAGCCACACGTTTTCTCAAAGAGCATTGCACATAAACATGTAGCAACATTGGCAGGTTTCATTGCTTTCTAACTCAAAATGATAGAATAATGCAGTCTTACATTAAGAGTTTATGTATTACCTTGACTAGAGGATTTAATATAGTTCTCCCCAGATGAAAATTATGGTTCAAAATCTAACCCAGTTAAAGTTTGCGGGGAAAAAAATAAACCATATACGAGTTCAAACTGGAATCATTTCCACCCTGATGATCTGTTTTTACCACGGCAGATGAAGAGAATGAAGTAAAGATCGACCCCAGAAAAATATCCCAGGTTCTGGAAAAGCTTCCCGAGATGGGATTACTCCTTCTCATCTCTCCTAAGTGCATAATCAATAGCGCTTTTCAAAAAAGCTAGTTAATTTCTTTCTTTAACAATGTAATAAACATGCAAACCGTTGTGTGTGGTGAGGCTTCAGTCAGCAGGAAAAAAAAATCCACACGACAACGCTTTGCGTAGCCTGGAGTGAAGCCCGTTACGATGCAACTGCATAGAAATGGGCAACAATTTCACAAACTGTGACTTAACGTCGTCCTTCTCCAGCTGGAATTCCTCTCTGATCCTCTGTGCCCTTCGTCTTTCTCCAAAAAAAAAAAGAAGCTGCAGGAAACCTACTGAAACACATTTTCTTTTCCTTTCTTTTTTCTCTTTTTCTTTCTTTCTTTTTCTTTTACAAAAAAAAGAGAGGACAAAGATTTGTCTATATACCAACTGACTGTTTCAGGACTGGAATGCAGTGCAGGACAAAAATCACAACACACAAACAACTGTTTAGTTTGAACAAAAAAAAAAAAAAGTAAAAACTAAATAAGGCATGTATATTTTTATAATATAGTGAAAATGTGTTAAATTAATCAATTCTTGCAGAAATTTCTTTAGCTGATAAAGCAAACTGATTCCATTTCTCACTGGAGAGAGGGTGTGTTGAGCGTGTTAATAGTTGTAGGGGGAAAAAAGAAACCTCTGCACCGCATGAGGCCTTACCACAACGTACACACACACACACACACACACATACACACACACACTCACTCCACAGCGACGGCTTGGCTGAAATCACGTTACCGACGCCCATGTCATCTGGTAACAGTGCAGCTACATTTATATTCACACACGGGGCAAAACACTTTTCATGTTTTTAAAGCCACTGCGCTTTTCCACAGGCGGCTCCAGTTTCCCCATGAATAAAAATGCCAGAACACACACTACGCTTTAGAGGCATCGAAATTCTCCAAGGCATCAGCAACCTGTAAAATCTACTACTGACAAAATGTGACTTTTTGCTGACTTTGGCTCGGGGAAAGTGATTGGAAGAGTCCGTTTCAGTTTCATTGCCCACACCTGCAATCTTGCGTAAGATTTGAGTTTCGAATATCACTGTGATGCAGATGGTGCACCATAGCCTCTCTCGGTATGCGTCAGTCTGAACATTCTTGATTGTGTCTGCGTAAATCCGGCTGCTGAGCCTTATTGGAAATGTTAAAGTAATCTTCGCCGGCCCTCCTTGTTGTCTCTCTCCCCGCTCTCTGTAGGGTTTTTCACTTGCTTAACAAAAGCCACACAGCACATATCTGGTGAACTCAGCCTTTTCAGAGTAAGTTGCATGTCTGTGTTATAGATTTATGAATAAGGAAATACTTAATTAACTTTATTTCCCCCTCGGTCTGCTCCTGTCTTTGTTGCTTCTGGGACCGGGTCTTTTTCCTCTTTCTTTCTCCGCTGCTCCTGGAAAGTAGAGATAAGACCCACTGATGTTTGTCTGCTCCCTGGCAGATTACTGAGGCAGACAGGTACAAGGGCTCTGGCAGACAGTAGCAATATTTGTGAGGCCAATGCGAGACTTAACTGGAAATGCTTGAGAATCCCATCCCAGCCTTTACGCCATCTGGCTCTTTGTGTGTCCTGGCTTTTGACCAGTTGCTAAAGGGGAATAAAATAAAGATGAATCTAATTCTATTGCAGTAAAACTGTCAAGTGTGGTGTAATGATTTTTACTTGCTTAAACCAGTAAACTGTAGCAGCGTCTCTATGTAATTATGCTCTTTCGGCCTACAAGTATCAGTTGTTTTAATGAAAAATACAAGAAAACTCTTTTTGAAAAGAGGCCACAGGTCTGTCTTTGACGATATGTGAATATATAAAAGTGTATTATTCTGTTTAGTTTCACCTTTATGTAAAGGGTTAAGTATTAACCTTAAACTTGTTGCTGATTATGGTGAGCCAGATTTTTACATTGAGACACTGGTGAAACCAACCAAAAGGGATGAAATTAATGTTTAAACACCATAACCTCTAAAGAACAACAATGACATCCCCTTTTTCTTCTTCCTTTTACATGTTTTATGGTACTCATAAAATTATTAATGTAACAGTTTTTAGCTAAGAACTTTTTCTAGATCATTTCTTGACCATGATGCATGGCAGAACATTTTTTTTTTTTTTCAATATATGTCAAAGCCCCGGAAACATTAATTTGAAAACACAAAGATTTCCAGCTATCCTGAGAAGTTATTCAGCAGAGCTTTGAAAATAAAAAATTTATCAAAGTTGTGGTCAATACATGGTTAACATTGTCACTTTGGCTTCTGTGTTCTTCTGGATATTAGGAGATACATTTTTAAAAGGGGGAAACGCAAGACGTTCCAACAGTGTTTCTTCCTAACAAGCATCATCGATTTTCTCTTTGTCATCTTATGTTTCGTTTCTTTTATCTTTGTGTGTTTGGCACCTTAAATCAGTGGTTGCGAAAAGTTTTGAGCTACGCTTGACAAACTGGCAGATGTGAAATTATTCTGATAAGTAAACTATATGCACCTCAGATTAGGTCGCCCTATTAACACCCCTGATGAGAAAGTCTTATGTGGATAAAATTTTTAATGAATAATAACTTAAGAAGGAAGATGAATAGCTTCAACTAAAATGTATTTATTTATATTTATGTCAGCCTTTGACCTTCATGACCTCCAGTCCGACTCGCTCTGTATCCCAGCTCCGCTTGCTCTCCTGCTTCTTACCTGGGTTTTTATATAGAGGCGACGCGCCAAGATCATCTTTGGCCTCCATTTTTATACCTCTTTAAAATCTTCCTGCTCAGCATTCTTAAGGAGGCATTTAAGGTAAACATTAACATCTCACTTTTGTTCTGCTGCTGAAAAGACTCTTCGTAGCTGAAGACCAAGAAGCTGCTACTCGCGATGTGCACAGCATTGAGTATTAATGTGATCAGGACCGGTTAGCTTTTCCCCTTAACCGCTCCAGAATCTGCTGCACAGAGCTCTCTGCTTGTATTTCATTACGAGTGGAGCAGCGGTGGCTTGTTCTGCTTCGCTTCCACCTCTGCGCTACAATCCGCTCAGCTTGGACACGACGCAAAGTGTGAAGTCGAGCAGCTGAGAGAAATACAGACCTGTTGAGGAAAGCTGAACCGTATAAACAGATTTAAATCCTAAATGATTCAGCTCTCATCTGTAACCTAAAATCTCCGCTCCGGCACCGACACTGAAAACTTTGGTCACAACACTCTGACATGCGAGTCAAAAGCACAATACGGTGTAGAGTGTTTTTTTTTCTTTCTCTCTCTCTCACAGTGTACACCCCTGCAGGTTTTTAATCGTTGGCCAAATTGTCCAACGATTTCAAGAGTTTCATTAGACAACAATAATTTACTCCGATAATGTCCGACTGTCTGATGCGATTTTGCAAACACTATATATGTGCGCAACAGAGACATAGAGGCAACACAGACCTTAAAGATGATCAAATGGTTACATTCCTTGATTTTTTTTTTCCTGCATGATGCAGCAGTTTCAGCCTCAGTTTGAGCCGTTTAATTTTTTGCTTTTTTTTTTTTTGCAGTGTTTTGTTTTATGCCTCTTTTACGCAAACAGCCTCCGTTTGTACCCTCTGCGCTGTTTGATTGACTCGTGTTTGGTCAGAACTGTTTAAATAGTAGCTTCAATATTTATGCAGCAAATGGCGATGATGCTGTGTGGCAATGGCAGAACAGAAATAGTTCATTGCACTACACCATGTGGCAGACAAACCCTTGCACATGTCTGACAGCTCTACTGGAAAATTAAATCAGAGGCAAAAGCAGATGTACAAGCACGGGCAGGGGACAAGGGATAACAAATGATTTTGTACCAAAAACTCTTTTCAATGCACATACGAAACAGTCAGAGAGGGAAAAATGAGCAACAGTCTGAGGCGTAATTTACGAAATAGCTCAGACTAAACCGATTAAAGACAGTAACTGTTGGGTTGAGATTTTAGAAAATAAACCTATTATGAAATACAGATACCTGGTTTTATGTGTAAAAGTTGCTTTCATCCCAAACAGCTTGATATACAATACGACTGAATAACAAATGGCTACGGACCAGGGTGCCTTTGGTGCTTTTCCTGTGTATAATCAGCGGCAGCATCTGGTCTGGTGATTTTCAGTCTGAAGTATGACAGATGTATAGAGCTTTGGGTCATGTAATAGATGGCTCTGTCATCTGCTTCCTGGAAAAAAAACAACAACAAAAAAACAAAAAACAAATAAAACCGACCAAAAAGCAGCAAAATTATTTGTTTAACAAATCTTACATAAAGTCACGTTTGAATTGTTTGTTTCGCTTGCTCAAAAGGTTTATCTGTTTTTGTTTTGCATTGAATTTGGACGAAGAGGTACATTTGTCTTAACATACAAGATTAAAGGCTTTCATTCACTTGAAGGTACGAAAGGTGACAGGCGGCATCATTAAAACGTTCCAGTGCTTTTTGCACTAAGAACCCATCCATCCATCCATCTTCTGTACACCCTTGTCCCTTAGTGGGGTCAGGAGGGTTGCTGGTGCCTATCTCCAGCTAACGTTCCAATCGAGAGGCGGGGTCACCCTGGACAGGTCGCCAGTCCATCGCAGGGCAACACAGAGACAAACAACCAAGCGCACACACACACTCACACCTAGGGGCAATTTGGAGAGGCCAATTAACCTCCACTGGCTTAAGACCGGGGCCGGGAATCAAACCCAGAACCTTCTGGCTGCAAGACAACAGCTCTTCCAACTGCACCACTGTGCAGACTACACTAAGAACCTTCATCCTGAAAGGAAAAACTGCCTTGGTTTTGAATGTTTTCAACAAAAAAACCTCGAGTGCAGCATGCATTTGTATTCAGTCCTCTTTGAACTTTACCCCTAATTAAAATCCAAAGCCTTAAGAACAATTATTAGTTGGCCTGTCGGTAGAAATCTGACTTTTCCAGCCTACATACTCACTCAAACACAAACCTTTCACTCTTCTAAGTGTCCAAAACAACCTTAATCAAAGCTAAAAAGAGCTTCTAATCCAACGGATTTTTTTGTAAAACCTATAAAACATGATGTTTTCATGACTTTGCTGCATTGTTACGCTCTAAACTGCTTATTTAAACCTTGACAATTCATGTCGGCGAACGATTCTTAATATAACAAACTTCTTCATGATGGTTTGGAATCCTGTTTATTCTTTAATTGAAGTATTCCTCTTTTATTTTACTTAGAATAGTCCAATGCATGTCTTAAACATTGAAGATTAGAGCGAGCTTACATCAACATAACAATATCTTGTCTTGACAATAATACTTTGTCAGAACACGTCAGAAATGTGTCAGACGTCACAACATATTTGTTTGCAAACACACTTGCACAAACGGAATAAAAATACGTTATAAACCTTTGATGTCTACTTACAGGATTGACTGGTAAACAAAAGCATTTTTCAGTTTAATCTTTTTAAAATGTGCTCATGAGTTTGTGTTCATAACTCAGTGGCTAGCTGAAGCGATGTGACGCTCTTTCCTATATTTTCTTGTTGATGTTATCAGCACCAGATGGCTTCACAACGGGACGATTTTTATGATCCATTCAGACGTATAGAAGGGTCTGTGCGTTACGAACCGACGGCTTCAAACAAAGTTGGCACTCAGTTTTATCTAGCTTGCAGTAAAGAGTAACACATTTCATTCAGTAAGATGCATCTGTTTGCGCTGCTTACATCGTCTGAGGGAGGAACCACTGACACACTCAAAGGCCAGTCCCGGGAGTTAGAGCGCCAGGCAGTGAGAGAGTGACCTTCGTGGCCAAACAACAGCTGTGTGTCAAGATACTGGCGGCTGGCAGCACCAGACGTGGGACTGTGACAACTGCAACTGCTGAGCTCCAAATCTGGTTCCCAGAAAGAGGTCAGGCAACAGGTTCACTTCAGGCCAAACAAAGGGGCCCTCTTTTCAAGTTTACCATCGCAGTTCACTGGGAGCCAGTGGACCAAAAGTGCAAAACCTTTTCTTTAAAATTAGCTTATATGATAGGAAATCTGGATTGTGTTCAGAATGTATGCATTCAGGCTGAACATTCATTCTTGGGTTCCTTTGGATGTAAACCTTAACCCTTTCATGCACAGTGGTCACTACAGTGGACAGCTGTCTAAAAGCCATTTTCTTGTGCTTCTTGCAGATTTTTATGTTATAAATGCACACAGACCACTGAAGTGGACACTAATGCATCATAAAATACTCTATCAACTACTGGCCATCAGCTGCAAATGCAAGAAGTTATTTTTGTTAAGTCCAATATGGCCGACAGACAGAAAAGCATGCCGACCCACCCGGTCCCTCCTTCGACTGTAGACGACTCTTGCAGGTAAAAAAATATACATATTGTGACCTCAGATAACCCCTAAAGACCAATACTACTGATGTATTTTTCCAAATAACAACTTTGTATTTGGAGAAAATTACAATTGATCACTTAAAAAAATTTTTTTTAAAAAGGATCATAATTCATGCATGAAACGGTTAATTAGTTGCTTGTTTTTTATATATATATATATATTTTTTAGTTTGTGTTTTGATTTATTTTGGGTTGTTATGAAATATTTTGGTGTGACTACCAATAGGTTAATTATTGATTATGTTTCTGCATAGTTCAAATATGAACATTGAGTTTAATTGGACATGTTTCTTTGAGTCAGTGGCCTTGTCTTGCTGTTCTGTGGGTGAATGCAGTGGCTGTTCAGTGGCAATGAATATTTTTCTCAGGCACAGGTTTCTAGAATTAGAGGTTTAGAACTGGACAGAAAGATGGATGGTTTTCAAGGGGAGAATTATAGATAAAGAAGAAAAGAAGACCTGAGGGGACAAAAATTAAAGACCACCCACTATGCGGAGCAGCAAAAAAAAAGGATGTGGAAAAATGAGGAGATAATAGGAAGTAGAGAAGGATGGGCTCAGAAACTTAGAGAATGAGACCGGCCGAGGTTTTAGTGAGAGGAACTGAGGGAAAGGAAAGAGATATATGATACTTCAGCTCTTTGAAACTGCACAGTAGAGAAAGAAGTTGATGAATGACTCTGTTGGGTAAAGTGGTCACAACATCTTTCAGAACACAAGAATGAAGGGCGGGAGGTGAAGCTGGAGAACAGCTGGATCCAGCGGTGTGTGGTGAAGGATGGTATTGTTTTGGTGAACACCTACCGATACTTTTCAAAAATTGTGAGGAAAAAAACAAACACATTCTTGATCACAGCCAGACGGGATGCTGTCGCTGGTGTCGCCTGATAGATGGCTCACTCTGCCTGGCTAATATAATGATAATGAGTTGGAACATGGCCATGTGCAGGCAGGTAGAAAGGAACTGGGTGTCCAGTCATGAGTGAAGCGATCCTTTGACAAAAAGCAACTAAAAACATGTTTTTATCAACCAGTTAGAAGACAATACACAGTAGGGTGAAACAAGGGTGAGAGAAAAGGCTGTTTGTGTTGATAAAACATTACAAGAAGTTCATGAGAGAGTAATGCTATGTAGTGTGGGAACTTTATTTGTTAAAGTTGACCACAGTTGGTTATTGCTGCTTTTGTTTTTGCTAATTTTATATATTTTTGTTCCTTTGTTATGTTGTATCTCCTTGTATTTAAGCAGCTTTTGTTCTTTGTCTTCAGGTCAGCTTGTTTGACTTCAGTTGTTCAGCTGAGTTGGACCCAAATCTGGATTTTATCTCAATTTGTTTTGCACAGGAGTTTGAGTCTTTAACTCCTTTTTTGACATTGTTAAATTTATTTTTTTTTCTTCATATTGATCACCTTTTTTCCCTTCATGGTGGGCCTGAAGATAATCTAAGATGTAGCCATGTGTGGTGTGTTAAGAAGGATCTAGTCCGTTTTGATCTTTTGTGTTGCACAAAGCTTTTTGTCACATTTAAATTTCGACAGGCGAGGTTGAAGACGATTTAGAAATATGAACTTTTTGCTTGTGTACATGAGGTATATGCTCCCTAAGTAATATTGTCTGAACTACAATATGTCCCACATGTAAATGTTATAGTTGTCAGTTCTATGAAAAGATCACAAAGAGAAAGTTTTACTTCTGTTGTATTCGTTTGGCCATGGTTTTGTAATGCCGTTTGGGGCTGAACACAAGACTTCCCTTTAAACATACTGCAACACTATAAAAACATTAATTTAGCCTCAACATTCAAAATATCCAAAGAACACATTTGTATTCAGCTCATTCTCATCCCATACTGTAATGAAGGCAGAGATGGGATGAATGAGCACGGCTCACGTGGCATATTTCCTTTCTCACTGGGCCTTTAGTTTTCACTGAGGCGTGAACTTCTTTCCCCTGGCGGCGCAGGTAGAGAGCATCTGTGAATGGCGAGAAGACAATTTACCGTTGAATAACTCCGGTGTTTGCATGTGAGCGACAGGTCCTTATCAGAGCTCTCGCCTGCTGATCAAAGTTGAAAGAGGGTCAGGTTGAATTAAAGACCAGCTAATTAAAATGTCCAGCGAACACGCCAGCCCTCATTTCATTTATCACCCCAGGCTTGCCGGAGAAACGGAGAAGTGAGATGTTAGCGAAGCATGCAACGGGAACAAGGTGTGTTGGACTTCATCTGATGCTGGAGCAGAGGTTATTTAACAGGTGGTGTTTGGTAGTAATGGAGCATATGCTGCGCTGTGGTACCTTGTGTTAGTAGACTTACAAGTAAATGATGACATTACATACATTTTGCACAGCTTTGTTCACATGAATATACACAGCACTGCAGATTTGCAAGCTGATGTCCCAGATAAAGAAATAAAGCTTGGAATACGAGGCTTTTTGTATCCCTCATGCTTTGTTCACTTCATTTTTGCAGCATAGCATTCTGAAATCTCGAAACTTTGACACTTTGTTCAGAACAGAGAGCCCTTGTAGTCTGCTTCCTGCCGAGGTGTACAGATTGTAGGGAACATTAGCAATATTTTCTGGGTGGTTTATGTCTCAGATCATCAATTTTTTTGTTGAATTTAGGGGGTTTCTAAACGCTTCTATAAAATATTACAAAATAGAAAAGGAAGGTATTAAATGTCAATTTTCTGTGTAAAATATCCTTGTATATATGCATTATAAACTATCCTAGAATATGGCAGAGTTTTAAGACAATTTATGTTCAAAGGTTGGTTAAAAGGTTGATACCATTATGCCTTGTAAAAAAGAAAATGCTATATTCATTACTAGACACGTCCATATAATTGTAGTGCATACTATAAGGAAGCGATTTAGAATAACATTGTGGGAGAGGCAAAAAGTGAGGATAAAAATACACTAAAAGACACTAAATATGTTTAGAACATTTTCTAATCAATGTCTTCATCTGGAAATTCATACCATTATGTCATTTTTAGCAAGAGAAAGCTAGGCACTAAAACCATTGCTGAGTTGTTTTTCTTTTGTTTTGTTTTGTTTTTTTTTGTTTTTTTTTACTTTGGTTTCTTGGCTTAATTTTCTTAACTACTTAGGTTTGGTTTTAATCCTATGGCCCACTGAAGAGCAACAACAACAATCCGGCCAGCAGAAGCTTAGCTCATGCACTATTCAATTGTATTCTGGATGCACATCTCCTGCTCTGACTGCAGCTGGTAGGGACTCCTGCTCAAGAACCGGGCCATCTGTGAGTGTTTTGGAACCTCTGATGGGCCCACTCCTCTACCCTCTGTTAGTGTAGATAGCTATGAATGACGCACACCAGAGTTTCTGAACTAACACCAGAACAGTTGGTAGATTCGTCTTTAGTTGCTCTAATTCTCCCTAAATGTAGCAACAATGTTGCAAAGAGTGAGGATTTGTTTTTCATGACTTTTAGCTTCTCATTTTCACCAGCGTGTTTGCTTATGGAAATGCAATTTTACTCTTATCTTTGGTGGAGTGGCTAAGCAATTTCAAGTGTTGAAGTGGAAGTATTTTGTTAGATCTTTTCTGACCACCCTTAAAATAACGACATTTTTTTTTTTTTTTTTTTACTGATACGCGAAAATATAGTTGACTTCAGTGCCCTCGGTTTTTTGATGCCTGCTGTGTTGTTTCTAAGAAAGCACGTAAATGTAACTAAAATTGTCATTGTAATTTTCTTTCCTTTTCAAAAACTTTCAGAAAATAGTATTATTTTTACAATGCACAATATATCTAATGCATGACGAGCTAAGCTGCTTCCGCCTTTCAGATGGCAATATTACCTTTAGAGTTGTGGTAATTCAAGATGCAAAGCTAGACGGGCGGCATATTCACATTATTTTGTACGACTATTCAAGACACATCACATCTATTCATAGAATAATAAATAACAAACCCAAAGTAATTAGATACATTCCCATTAATAGTTTGACTTTATTTTTCATATTTTCTGTGACATACCTTTACATAGGCATTCAGTCATTCCGACCCACGCATGTCCACAGGGAGCGGTGTAACCATATTAACTGAATTGTGCATGCACAAATCGGTTTATCTGTACTCATTAGAATCCCATACTGAATATTCAGGGGACTAACAAAATGGAATGCTGCTTAGGAATAGAAAATAACAATAATAATGAGGAAACCTGTACCATCGGTTTGTGCAATCATCAAAGTGCGTTTTTTTTTTTTTTTTTTTTTTATCAGCAGATTTTCCTTTTTTGTTGTTGTTGTGAAGGTGTTTGATGCAGACTGACACCGGGAGCGAATCACCCTAATGAGATGCCATGTTGCTCCGCGGAAATGATTACCTCAGGAGGAAAGGCATTAGATTGATGAGGGCAATCTTTCCCTCCTTGCCTGAGATGCAGCAGCACCTTCACCACCATCACTGCACCATTTAGGCAAAGACAAGCCTCTCTTTGTCAGACCAAATGACCCGTAACATTTACCCGGAGAGTTAAAAGGGGGGGAAATCTGTGCTGCGCCGTCGCAACATCAAGTGACAAAATCAATTTAAGTGTTGTGCTTCTTACTAGAGAAGCACAAATCTCTTAGAGATTCACTTTTATAAGTCATCAGTCCCAGCTCGCCTCTGTGCATGTTGATCCCCACGCTCCTCAACGCCCCAGGCCAACGATCTGAGCGGCTCTCGACTCTGAATGAAAGGCTTTCCTCAAAAGTATGAGCTGGGCATGTACGTTACAGATGCATAACGGTTACAGCATGTTTCCCCTCTTGAGATTTGAACGCTGATTAATCGATGACTGAGGTTATTGATGCGATAAGGGATGATTGCTGAGTGTCCTCTTTGTCGCTGCTTGACCCAGCCTTCTGCGATTGCCTCGGCGAAAGCTTGGGCGCCCATTAATCAAGACTTGGTTGATCGCCTCCCAGGTCAGCAGTGATCGGGGAGGGAGGCTCGTGGAGGTGAATGCAGCAGCCGTTTAATAGCTCACACCGTAGCAGCCTTTAAAGGAGCAGATTACAAAGGCGGACACGGAGGACTCTGTTTGCTCCTCTGGAATCCGCAGAAACATCGGAAACAGTTGAGGCGGGACGAGATTACGCGTCGGTACATTCAGACTTCATCATTTTAATTAGATAATGAACAAAGATGACAGATAATGAAGCAGTCTTTGTGCATGTATCGGTTTCGTAGATAATGGTAATGAGCTTGATAAACGTCACTGTTATTACCGCAAAGATTTATTTCTACCATAAATGTTTGCAAAAAGTGATTCAGTGACACAGCAGAGCTCGAGTTGAACTGATATTATAGAATAAATCAATTTGTAATTTTAGCAGAGTAAAAGAACAAGTTTGTTTTGGTTGTTTTAGGTTGTGTATAAATTTTAGTTTCGTAATCGATGGTTTGGAAGATTAGGTTTTCATGAGATAAAACGTCCAGTTTTAATGTACACGAAAGTTATTCTCCTCCACATTTAAAGATCCTTTAGTCTTTATTTTGTAAGGATTATGAAAGGTCTGAGCATGCCAGACAACTCGGTCTATTAAACTGCGATGATCTGCAGAGTTGTCTTGAGTGTTTGTGAACATTATCTGCAACAGCCCAGCAAGCAGTTCTGCACTAATCTGCCCACATGCAAGGCAGACTGTTTGGGGGTTTTGTTAGTTATTAGCGTCGTAGGGGTTCTTTTTAGTTGCACTGCTGGGCTTATGCCCAGAAAAGTAAAGCAAAAACAAAAGCAGAAGGGATTTTTTTTTTTTTTGCTTATTTTTCAAGGTGAATGTGATGAATAAAAGGATCACGATTACATGGAGAAGAACCAATGTGAGGCGAACAGCAGTTGTTTCCTGGGATAGTTTTTGCAATACTTTATCAAACATCTGCCAGATCCACCACTGGAGGAGCAATCGCAAAAACACAAAGTGGTTTCCACACGACATATTTACTTGTTTGTTTTTTTAAGTGAAACAACTTTCGTGAAAAGTAACATTTCCTTCTGACTGCAGCACTGTGCAATCAATGTATAAATAACACAAAAATAACTACATATTAAATCTGCTTCTCGTTTTTCACTGGCAATTTTAAGTATCTTGTTAATTGCTGTCAATCTGGAGACTGCTTGATGTCCAGAAGTTCAGACTTACTGCTCAGTGCAGTATTAAGGATGCTTAAGCTGCCTCTGTTCTAGTAGTTTCTGTTCAGACTGAATTTCATTTAAAAAGCTAAACCCAGCTCTGAAGCGCATCCTTGGGGAAACGAGAGTCAGCGCTCCAAGGCCACGGCTTAACTCTGGAATTTGATGTTTTACTTTATCTTAAGTGCACCGGCTCTTTAGTGATACTTCTTACTGTGTAATGCATGTTCTGAAAACGTTTCCTCCAGGCATTTATTAGTATCAAAGTTTCATTTTAAATGCATATTAGAAAATGATTTGCAATTTTCACTCGTTACTTGTCAAAGTAAATAAATCAGTTTTTCAGATTCAAAAAGTAAATTTTAATTAATGTATATTTTCTTAATGTTTTAATTTCTTAAGCTTTTAATAGTGAATACATTCTGCTTTAAACAAAACCATCTAAATGGGGATGTTACTTTTTTGTAATTGTAGCTTCATAAGTTTCACCTAAGTTGCACAGTATTTGTAGTTTACTTCCCTGAACAGGTTTGATATGTAGCATAAAACTGTCAAGGGAATTTTATTTGGTTGTTGCCTTTCAGAAAACATGAAGAATATAATATTACAGATGAAAACAGGTAAAGGTTATTATGTTTTTAATTGTTTGTGGCGGTTCTATTTTGTTTAAATCTTACAGAGTATTTCATATTTTCTGTATGTATGCAAATTATGTATGCAGCATTATCATGAACATTAATACATTTAATGGGAATTATTTTAGAAAAGCGGTATTTTGTCTTTTTATTGCTCCATCTTCCCAGACTCCACCAGGGCTTCTTTTTTTTTTTTTTTTTTTTACCAGTCCTGTTTGTGGTGTTCAGGATCTTGAGGCGTAGTAACTGAGAGGAAGTTGTCTGGTTTGGAAACATTTGATTTCCACAGAGGACATGGATACATCGCCATCTTCAGGTCAAGACCTTGAGGATTCATTGGGGCAGTTTGTAGCCAGACCTGAAGCAGCTTTGACTGCAGAGTTAGAGGACATGGTCCCCAAGAGGAAAAACGTGGATTGGATCATCTCTGTTTACCTGATGAGTAGATGTATGTTGGTGTCTTTTCTACAAGTGATAGTGGGATGGAGATGGACAGCTGGTTGCTCTGTAGTTATATGGACATCGCTCTGGTCTGTCGTGGTAGCGTCAGAGCTACGCCATATAGTAAAGCTCCCAATTCACCACTTTGTCTTTGTTTTATGACCCTTACCTATAGCCAAGAGTTATGGATCAAGACGGAAAGAATGACATACTGGATATATGCTGCCTTGCCGATAAGGAGCTCTATCATCTGGGGACAAAAGCTGCTGCTTCTCCCCACTGAAAGGAGCCCAATTAGGCTCAGACATCTGATCAGGACAGGCGCCCTCACTTGAGAATTCCCCATGCACAACCCGGTATGAAGACTATCAGGTCCCAAAAGGACAGCCTGCCAGTCTCAGTGGCCATCAAACCATCAGAACCAGTTGTGGAAGCAGAAACCTGACCAGCTCTCAATCCAAGGGAAAACTGCATGAACAGAAAACTGTCTCAAACCCCCCACAGACTGCCTCTGCTTAAATTAACGTACGAAACTAGGATCAGGACTGAGGCAGGATTACCACTCTGTTTTAGACTAATGAGCGACTGACTAGGTTTGGACGAATTGTAGATTTCATGTCAGTTTGAAAATTTCTTTCTCATGCATATTTATCCTTCAACTGTGGTTTGTAGACTAATGAGCAGAGCTTGTTTCTGTTTGTTAATTTTTTGATTTGTGTGTGTTTTCTTTGGCTTAATAATTAGTGAGATTTCAAAAAAATTATATTCATAAATCAACTCCTAGTAATTCTTGTTGTGATCTCTAGTTGAAGTCTGAATTAACGTTGGCGTTAAACCTAAATAAATCCTGTCCTGGGCGGTGAGTAATAAGGGGTTGCATGGTTTAGCTCCCACTTATACTGATAGGCAGCAGTGCCTGGATGGATGGATGGATGGATGGATGGATGGATGGATGGATGGATGGATGGATGGATGGATGGATGGATGGATGGATGGATGGATGGATGGATGCTACATTAAAGCCTCAGGCTTGGAATCACAGTTTGATGTTGGTTATATATCAAACAGTATAATCACCCCCAGATAAAGAATCTTGACATTCTGCATGCGGTGTGAAAGATTACAGCCATAAAATGTTAACAAGAAGCAATGAATGGAGTAGGAAAGAAAAAGCTTCTGTTCAGTGACACACAGCTTATGAATTTTCTTGGTTCCTGCATTTCTGTGGCTTACATCAGCTGCGCATCCTGTACATAATAGTTACATATTCTTTTCACACCAGCTTTGAAACTGAATGAGTCAATCAAAACATGTTGCCAGATTGGCATTGGTGGCAGCTCGGATTTGAATGATTGTTTTATTTGCCAAGGTTATTCGTCATTTGTTATGGTCTAAGAATGCTTTCTATGTAAAATGACGGACACAAAGTCCTTGGGCTCAACAGTTTGTCTGGTTAGCAGAGGTAAAACAGATCGGTCTGACATGTTTGCCTTTGAATCGCTTCTTTGACCCTTTACAACCTTTGTGCATTTTCCTGCCTCTGACATATCGGGTCTTTTTTTTTTCATTGCGCTAGCAAAAACACATCCTGTGTGCAGACTCCAGTGTTATTTATGGAGAATTCATTTTTCCCAAAGGTTTATATTCTCTATATCAGGCATTGTTCAAGTTGTTCAGTGTCGCTCTGACTAGAATAGAAATCCAGCTAATACCTGGTGGAGCAACACTTTCCAGTGCTTGTCAGTGTTTTAAACATATTAACAGAACAAAAGTTTTTTGCAATAAATTCTCACAGATTGACAGAAATAAGACCACTGATATATGAAAAGAAAAACACTTTCCGTATCGTTATATCACAAATCGTAGAAATAAACACACCCATTAAAATGTCAGGTTTTCATTTGGGGTAACAGTGGTTCAGGGGGTAGGAGTTTGTCCTGTAACAGTGGGAAAGGGTTCACCTCGATCCATCGCAGACATCAGGCCTTGGGTTGATCGCAGGTGGCTTTAGTAAAATTGCAGGTATGCCAGAAGAATCAAAAATTGTTCCACCAAACTTTTACTTTGACAAATGAGCGGGAAAGCTCATTATGTACTGAGAAAAGTATTTTACTTAAAATATAGTTAGACGATTAAAAAAAAAAAAGATATAGTTTGTGAAAAGAACGGACCCAGTGAGAAGCAAACAATAGGAGAGGATTCTTATTCTTAGCAAAACGATTCTCTTCTCACTCACACTGAGCAACAGTGTCCATGCATGTGGCAAGCAAACTGCCATCTCTTTGTTTCCCTGTCTGTGTAGATGCACCCTGACTCGTTTTGTTACTTTCCCCAGGCTAGATTTATCCTCCCTGTAAGTTTCCCAAATGCAGCCCTATCTCCAAGTCAGCAGCTCACCTGAAACGCCTCATTCCTCCATCAGTCTGACTCCCCCCATTGCACCATGGGAGATCAATTTCACCTTCTACACACAAAGGGAATGGAAATATATAGACAAGCACTGAGTACTGTTTATGCCAAGTAGTGGTATGCGATTGGTTGGTTTAGCAGAATATTTTATATATGTAATGTATATTTATATATGTAGTGTAAAGTGTAACGACAGAGAGCTGGGGATTGTTTGGGGTCATGCTTGGCAGCAAAAAATAGTTTCACGGACTTCGTTCTTTACTATTATGGCTTGGTTGGTTGGTCAGTGGAGCATGTAAGGGCTGTAGTTTGGGCTGATTGACTGAGAACGTTGTTCTGCTGCAGAGAGGTTTGCTGGGGTTTATGTAGGCTTGGACCAATTACTGCATGTGGTTTATAGATGAGCATCCTTGCATGTTAGGGCTGTGTTGGGGCTAAAGAAGTAAGACGAAATGTTTGTCCCTGTAGTCTGTCTGCTTCCTTTTCTGCTCAGTTGAATAAGTGAAGAAAATGATGGAGGGATGCTGCTGGACAGAGCACTGTCATGCCTCAGTTAGTACTTTGGGAGCCTAACAGCTACTGCACTGTTCTAGACTTCTTTATACAGTAGGCAATGCATAGCTAGGCTTTAATCCTCTTATTTCTGAACATTATTCTCAGAGCTTGTTTAAGTTGATCAAGCTTTAATGCAGTCTGCAGCCACACTGCTGCCATGACTCCAGGGAGAGCAGTGCTGAGCCGTCACCGAGTCTACAGAACGTAACGAACTGGGCGAAACGTTGTGTTTACTCTTCAGATATGCAGCCTGGTCTTCTTGTGCTGTTGTGGCAGCTCTGACCTGCCCTAGCTCACATTGTGCCTGACATGGAACAATGCTAAGCTTGTCGGCAAACTAAACCAATGGCTATTTGATGATGTAATGGTGATACAACAATGTGTGGACCTTAGAACATTGTCTCAGGTTTAATAAACCTCAGTTTCAGATAACCGTGTTTCCTGGGGTTACAGTCACTGAATTTACTGATGCAATACAGGTGAAGGCTTTGTGTTATCTGGAATTGAGTGGTGGGCAGGAAGGATACCACCAATCTAAGAGAAGCTCAAAAGGAAAGAATATTTGGAAAGACATTCATCGATAAGTCATTACATTACGGCTATATTGTTCCGTGAACAGAAGAAACTAAGGTATAAATCTCCAACAAAGCTGGGTTTTACCATGTTTGTTCTTCATATTCCTGGCGGTGCTGCTGGAGAATTGATTATATTATCAACTTATGATATCTACAGCAAATTGGTTTGTTTTAGTATGCTGTGACCTGCTTTTCTGAAATAACTGGTGAGCAGTTCAGCTAAATTTCTTCTCGTCTGTCCGTTACAGTAATCACACACCTACGAAAATGTCCAAGCTTTCCAGGGACGTGGCCTACATGCGGCACTGTTTGCAGCCGTGTCTTTAATCAAATGAGGTTTAACCTGTGGTGCATGTTGAAGATGATTTATTCCTGAATTCAGCAAATTATTTTTCATCAGTTAGTAGAAGATGAAAAATCAAGATTGTGGCGAGACATTCAAAATTTAAAGTGCAATGATGCTGCCATGAGGAACTTGAGTTTTTGTTTTAAACTGTCCAACAATGAGGTCTAACATGAGCCCCTCTGAAACCATAAGTACAGAGCAGAAACCTGCAATTAGAGGAAAAATTATCTGAAATATGAGCAGTAAAATCACTAAACAGGTCGAAGTCTGTCCTGCATCAGCAGCCAGATGTAGAAAGCGTCCAGGTCTTCACTGCTGGATAATCTTGAATCATACTCCGCACACATTCGATTCATAAGATTCACACTATGTGGATATTTAGGATAATAAAAGTCTTAAACCTCTGGCTTGATGAACTTCTTTTTTCTGAGGTGTAACTCTTTGCAACATTTGATTCTAGTTCATTTGGCTGAACTAAACTTTGAGGTCTGAGTGCATAATTGAACTCTGATGTGGACCAGAAACGTGGTTCCCCTAAAAACCTGAGTCAGAGTCGAGGAGGTGAGCAGGTTTGTTTGACAGCAGTGTGAAAGCGAACTGCATCAGCTGAAAATTAAACAACTGTTTGCCGTTTTGATTCCCAATTGAACCGAGTCTACTTATTAGTAGAAAACACCCTTAAAGTCAATATTCCATGTAGGTTTTTTTTTTGTTTTTTTTTTTGCTGAAAATAGTTTGCATTATTCTATCACTGTACTGAGTTCACCTAATTTTTCACCTGTTGGTTACATATTTCATTTTTTATTCCGACAAAGCAACTTTACAACCTTGTTGGACATAATTTATATTGTACATAATTCAATGTGTGTATTTTTCATCTGGCTCTGTGCACATGAATGTTTTTCAAACTGATTTCCATACTGCCTGGCAGAGACCTGGGATATGAAGAAAAAGCTGGAGTAGCGAGAACAAGGTGGATAGAAAACAAAAAAGAGCCCTCCATTATTTATGTTTCCCTTGCAAACTTTATGATGCCGTTAGGTGGTGTTGCTGTTGTCTTCTGTACCCATTTATTAACTGCACTGCACTGCTGCATTTTAATGGATATGTCAAAGAGGACGTTTACCTCTGGTGGTGTAGCAAAGAGCCAGTTTCTTCGGCTCGGTGAAACGAAGGAACGGACGGTGCTCAACATAAGAGGAGTGCATCTTTTTAATGAGTTGGTTTGTCTGCCGGCAAAAATCCAACACTCACTGAGCTGCATTTTGCCAACAAAGCAGTTTTCAAGGTGTTGTTCTAAAATATGGTATATATATATATATATTTTTTTTTTTAATGTGCAAACAAAAGATATCTTTTATGTCGCACCAAGAACCCGTTTTCCTGTTTGGTCAGTTCTGTATTTTTGAAGGAAGGGACTCTGCCACAGAGTCCCTTCCTTACCTTTTGCCTGGAGCTTTACTTGAAGGCAGCACACTCTGCATCAAGACACTTAGCTGTGCTTCACATTTTCCATAACATAGGATAAAGTAGCATCTGCTGTACGAGGACCCGCATTAACATCATTGTTACTTCCACCATAAATCATTTCCTCAGTGACAATTAAGCTTTTTTTTTTAAATTGGATCTTTTTTTTTAAACATGTCTATCTTTTGAGCATTTAATCCTGTATAACATTAACTTTCCTGCACAAATTAAAACATTTTTAAAATTATCCAAAGCAAGCACACCTACTTTGGGAGCCTCCCTCAATATTCTAAAATATTTATTTTATTTTACTGTAAATCTCCTGCATTTCTAATATAATTTAATTCTATAAATAATTTTTATTGAATAGTGAAAGAAATTGACTTCCCAATGATATTCAGCAATTTAATGATATTTAATTCGGTAATTTAATCAAAAGTTAACCTCGTATAGATTGATAACGGAGATATATATTTATATGAAGGATAATTGAGGATTGAGGCTAAACCTAAATAAACGTTTTCAGGAATTTTCCACACGATGACTTAAAAACAAATAATGATTTTATAGCCGCGTTATTGTCTACACGATAATTAGGAAGGTTGCTTTCTTGACAATTGTCCAGCAGACAGTCGATTAGGGTGAGCCACAAAAGGTCATTGATTAGGAAGCTGTCTGTTCACAGGGTGTTACATTGTTGAATCGAAAAAAAGAAAAAAAAAAAAAAAGCTCTACGTTTGTTTATGTGAGACCAGATTACAGAACTATTCCTTTGCGTCGCTAATTTATTTAAGGCTCAGGAATGCACACTACTTCACAAAAAGAAGGTTTAAACCATTTAGTACAAACATGTCTTGGTTTGGATGACGCAAAATTACAAAGATTGATTGCAAAAAAAAAATAAATAAATAAAAAACTCTAGAGATCTGCCTCATTCCATCTCTGTCTCCACCTTGGACAGTTTTGTTACTTTTATTTAACGTAATTTACTAATCTCTGAGTTAATTTGAGGACGTAGCCATACCAGTTTCCTGGTCAGATGATTTGTAAGTTTTGGGTCAAACATGCATAATATTCTTCCCTTCCTAGTAAAGGAACTTTTTGTTACTCTGACAGTATCCAAGCATTATAACGAAAAGTTGAATGTAAAAAAGAGAAAAAAATTTTGGCAGAAAAAGCTGCATGGGGAACTGGGATAGCCACTTGAGAAGATTAAGCAAAGCCTATTCAAGAGGAGGTTCACAAGGCGCAGACAGTAGAGCCACCGCACACAGATGTATCCCGCTGTCACATCCCCTGTGTCGAGGCTTAGCGAGAGACAATGTCAGGAGTGTCTTGCACGATCTAAAGAGAAGTAGAACTGGATTCTTGCTCAGTGGTCCAAAATCCTCTGTTCAGGTAGAAGTAGATTTTGCGTTTCATTTGTAGATCAAAGCCTATGAGTCTGGAGGAAAAGTGGAGTCAAGTTCCCACAGTCACTCAGGGTCTGGGGAGCGATAAAATTAGTTGGTGCCGGCCGACTGTGTTTTATCAAGTCCAGGGTCAGTGAGCCGTCTACCGAGGAATTTTAGGCTCCTTCCCTCTGCTGACAAGATTTATGGAGACGCTAATTTCATTTTCCAGCAGGATTTGGCACCTGCCTGCATGGCCAGCAGTTCATATAACAGGTTCAATGACCATAATATAATGGTGCTTAATTGGCCAGCAGACTGACCTGACGTGAACCTCACAGAAAATCTGTTTGGTGTTATCAAGATAAAGATGAGCGACCCAACAATCCAGATGGGCTGAAAGCTGCAATTAAAGCCACTGGCTTCAACCTATCAGCAGTGCCACAGACTGGCCACTGCCATGCCACACAGTCATTAATGCAGTCATTAACGTAAAAGGACACCTGAGCAAGTGTAAAGTGCATGTAGCGCACAGTAAGTAGATGAGAATTTGTTGTAGCATTTCTGCTATAAACATCCTTTTTACTGGACTTATGTAAGCTATTTTTTTTTTTATCGTCTCTAAGCCATAACCATATAAAGGAAGTGAAATAAACATTTGAAGTAAATCCCTCTGTGTAATCAATCTGTGTACATTTTTGCTTTTGAATTGAAATGCTCAGATCAAATTAACTTTTCGGTACGATCAGATTTACTGAGATCCACATTTACATCCGTCATAAATCAAAAAGAGATGTAGTCGTTCCAAGATAATTGATGTCACCTGATAAAACTCTTGTTATTGTTCAGAAACACAGCTGGGCAGTTGACACATTTACCATAAGTGTGCATATGATCAACTTGTTGACTCCTCTGCTCTGACAAATGTAGCACTGATGACCAGCTGGTAAAAAAACTGATTTATTAATTTATTTTCCCTACACCATCTGCTACGAGCCTCATAAACACGCATGAATACCAAGTGCATCGACTCCTTGCTCAATCGCGTCGCTTAAATTCCTATAGTCGTATGAAGACACGAAATCCTTCGGGTTATTTTACCGACATGCTAGAGTCATCGTGTGAGGCAACACCACCGTTTCTAGCAGCAGTTATTCCTCTGGGCTTCAGTGCACACATCAATACTGACTGTTTCTTAATCTGCACTGTGTGAAACTGGCCCGTGGGTAGATTTCTTATTAATATCTCTGGTTCTGAACAGACAGGGAGCACCAGTCATTTACAGCACCATTCGTATGGTATGAAATGTTACGCACGCAAGTTTCTCCAGTGCGGTTTTAGCCACGCTGAGCGTTGATCTCGCAGATGACGGTGAGGCCAGAATACGTCCTGGAAATATAAACACCAACCTCTAGTGTTAACAAGGACGGCACAGTGAAAAGGAGGATTCTCCACCTAAAGCTGCAGTAGGTAACTATTTTAAAGAACATAAAGTGCAGTGGAGCCTGAGGCAGTGCAGCCTGATGTTTTTTTTCCACACATTATCCGTATAATGCTGTCAGGACATGGTGACAGGCGCAGCAAATATGTAAAAGACGTGTTTTTGTAAAAGTTTTCTACTGCGGATTTGAAGTACTTTCCTATTCTTTTTAAAGTGCTATAAGAAGAGTCGGTAGGAACACCACAGGTAAAGTCAGTGGCCGGTGACATTCTCTTGTTTATCCGTATCCACATTGATTTTGGACGTAGTTAAGGTGTCACTTGAAAATGTGTGAAATTACACTCTGTATGAACATAAAAGCAACACATTTCCTCCTGCTGGAAATGGCTGCTTCCATTTTAATGGAAAACAGAGGTTAGAACTTTTACTGGATGAGTGCTGGTGTCAGTGGAGGCTAATTGTGATGCTTTCTCTAAAATCCAACTAAATCATTGCAGCTTTATGTTTTCTGGGACGTCTAAGATCTCTGGATGTAATAACTTCCTTGCCTTGGAAGTAAATCTGATATATTGACAAATAGAGGGATGTTATCCTTTAGCACCTTGGCACCAGTAATGTTTGCTTGGCTGTTTTTGCCAGCAGCCAAAAGTTAAACATCATAGTGCTGTGATTTTCCTCCCTGGAGGCACCGTTTGGCTTCCCTTAATAAACTGAACCTCCGCACATGGAGCCGTCAGGATACCTAATTGCCCCAGGAAACTAGCTGGTTGTTACTTTGTGTTTTATAGTGGGGTGATTAGCAATTAAGGAGCAAAATGCAAAAGAGGTGAGCATGTCCCTATCTATCCTTACAGACAGAGTTGCATTAAAAACTTCTGGAACTCCTGGGGGGGCGGCTATTATGTAAAATAAACTTCTTTGAGCTTTATATCGTCTCATGATATTTCCTCATCGACATACAAGGAGAGTTTGACTCTTTCATGCATGTTTTAGAAACCCTTCAACAAACCCTCTGACTTGGAGCTGCAGCCTTCAGCCGAGCTTCAAGGCGAATTTCAAAGCATCACATAGGGAAGTCAAATTTCTTTAATGTTATTTACATATATATATATATATATATATATATATATATATATATATATATATATATATATTTACAGCACTTATATAACAACTGAAGATGACATAGTTCCTTGATTGTGCAATAAAATTACACTGTGTGCCTGGAAAACACAGTAAAGCTGAGCATCTGCAATGCTTATTTCCCGTCCGACTTCATCTCAAAGGTGCTCTACTGCATTGAGATCTTGGAGGCAATTTAAGTACAGGGAAGTTGTCATGTTTAAGAATTTAAAAACTAGTTTGAGATGATTTGTGTGTGGCTGTGCTGGAAGTGCTTATGAGAATGACGTGACGTGAGTACGCACAGAAAACATCCTCATAGTCTCAGCCATTGGTACAAGATTGGATGGCTCCATGATTTTATGGTGTTCACACCACCAACTAACCCTACCATCTTAATGCTGCAGCTAAATGATAGTCATTGGATCAGGCAACATTTTTCCAATCTGTTAGTGTGTAATTTGGATGAGCCTGGGTGAAGTCCAGAGTAGTCTTTACACCTGGCCTGGCCTTCAGGTGCTTTAACCCGTCTGCTCCAAGGTTTGAGGTGTTGCACATTGAGAGAGAATATTCCTCGTGTCTCGGTTGCAGCAACTGTTTATTTGAGCTTCTGTTGCCTCTGCAATCATCCGAAACCACTCTGCCCAGCCCCCCACCCCAACATCAACAAGACAATTTTGTCCCAGACAATTGCCGGTCTGTGGATATTTTATGTTCTATGTGTTACACTCAGATGGCTGTGTGTGAAAATGCCAGTCGATCGGCAGTTTTCTAAAACACTCCCAACAAAATGCTCAAAGTAACTTATATTATTTTTCTTCCTCATTCCAATGTTCAGTTTGAACTTTACCAAGTCGTCTTCACTACATCTGTCCTCTCAGCTGCTGCATATTAATTGTCTGATTCACAGTTTGTGTTACCAAGCGACTGAACCGATGTACCTCGTCAAGTTGCCGGTTAACGCAAGAATGCTTCATATGGATCTTCACAGTGCAGAGGTTTATAAAAACATGGTCTTACTATAGATTTTCAGTGGAAAAGTTACTGTAAATGTTCCTGTAATGCTCTTCTGCATGGCAACAGGAATGCATGTGCTCGACGCGTTGCATTTGTTCATTTGATTTTCAGTTTATAAATCTGTAAAGTATTTTTCCTAATAACTGAAATTGGAAAAATCAGAATCGCTATTAAATAAGATCAGGAAATCAAGAATTGGACATGTGGTTTTACAAACTGTATACTTTGAATGCTTCCTTTTAAAAAAAAAAAAACAAAAAAAAACAAATCATCTCTTAAGTCTCTGTTTGCATAGAACCATGAATGCACTGCGCTCCTTCCAAGCTACGGTCACTGGGGAAAATGGTTGGACGCTGATCTGAGGCAGAATCTGGGAAGTGCTGTGTGGGATACTGAGTTCCACGCCGATTCTGGGTGTCCAATTGAAGTCCTACTTCAAGCACAATGTTACCACATCATGATGTAGGAGGGTTTGCTCATATACTCCTCTGCACGTAGAGCTATTTGTTTGTTTGCAACAGCCCATCTCAAGTGAGAGAAAACAGGAGCTCAAGAGGGGGAAAAAAAGGCACCTATTTTCTAAGTCTGGAGTAAGATGGAGGGGATAAAGGCAGCTTTCTAAATATTGACCCAACAATATTTAGAAAAAACACCTGCAATCAGGTTTGGGCCGCTGGAGAGATGATGGTTTTGGTGTGGCTTAGTTATTTGGGTTGCTTCAAACAACCAAATCCAGAGGTGAAAAAATCTCTGAGGGGGAAAAACATTATGTCCATTTTCACCTGAAATTTGAAGTCCTAAAGCAGGAGTTACCTTTATTTTAGCTACTTTAAAAACAGACAATGTCAAGTGTTGACATGGTGAAGTTTTCAAAAGGTTTTAAAAACTGGAGTGGGCAATTCAGTTCTACTGGAAACAGAAGGCAATCACCTTTAACATCTGAAGTACTCTCTAACACGAGTAAATGTCCTTCATGATTCAGCCACCAGGATGGCTTCACACTAAAATGATGATTTCAGTATGAAGATTAGCAATCGTAAAAGAACATGGGCTCTAATTTTCCAGTTTTTGTTATGATGCAACACTGAGTTAGAATGGATTTTAACACATACAGAATTCATATTTTTAATATCACGTCATTCTGACATTTAAGGTTCATATCAGAAACTTGAATAATGTGTAATAATACATGGAGTCTTATAAACCAAAAATGGCACAAAAAAAACCTAATGTTTGTAGGAATTTTGTTTATTCATGAGGTTTGACATGTGCTTCATTTTATATGAAGAATGTTCTGAATTCAAAATAAGACCCTTATTACATTTCTAGGACATAGTAGTATGAGAATAATGCTTTAGAAGCATTTTTCTGCACCCGTCCCAGGTGGTATTTGTCCTTTATCAAGACAATGGTACTAGCAACTCAAAATAAGCCAATGCTGGATGCAAGAATAAGTTACCCATACTCATCAAGACCTGTGTGGATCATTTCCACATTTTCAGTCAAACATCATTATGTATTCTGAAAAAATAAAAACAATAAAAGTCAAGACATATGAATACTTTTGCAGGAGGGGCTGTACATCCAGCAGTTTCTTGTGTTCTTCCCTTGAAAATAGTTTGCATTGCCCACGCCTGTCATTAAGTATGCAAGTGTGCAAGCAAACAAGGCAGCATGCCAATGTGTGAATATATTTCTAAGGGGCAGAGAATGATCCAGGTCATTGAAAAGTAGACACGCATTGAGCCAGATGCTCCAGAAATCAATTCCTGTGAAACAGATGGCAAGATCACTACAAGCATGATTCCCTCGCCTCTTTGTGCTGCAGAATCCCTCGGGACACTCAGGGAGCCTGTATTCAATGATGAGTGTATCCTTGGTACACTCACATTATTTTTAGAGGCTTTCACACCCGAACATTACATCTCTGTTTTGATTTTTGAAAGCTTTTGGTAAAGTCTTTGACATTACATGTCTGACGTATAGCAGGAATGAAATGGTTTGGTACATTTTGACACTGTTACAGGGGCATTATCTTTTTCGCATTTTTTTTTAGAAAACATTTTTATGTAATGTAGCTTTAAAACGAAACTCCAACTTTCATGGTTAAAGAAAAAAATATATATATTCTTTCAACATTGTGTTTGATTTGTAGATATGTTGCCTAACTTTAAATGTTTTATTTTCGATCTTTTTTTTTTTTTTTTTTTTTTTTTAAAAAAAAATTTTTTTTTAAAAAATTTTTCAAAAAAAAAACTTTTTCTCAGTTGGAGAAATTTTGAATACT
>NW_015112992.1:131181-153175 GCF_001443285.1 Poecilia latipinna
TTGAAATATTTTTCCTAAATTTAAATTTTTTTTTTTTGATCTTTTTTTTTTTTTTTTTTTTTTGCAAAGAAATATATTCTTTAAAAAAATCTATCATAAAAAAACCTATCTCTCAGTTGGAGAAATGTTGAATACTCCCTTTAAATGTTTTGTCTTTGTGCAGAAAGGGCAAAACTCAGAAACAGTGCTGTTTCTCATATTTTTACTCTAGTTATCATAGCTAAGTGTATTTAGAATTATTACACAATATTCACCCAAATTTTCAGCTTTACAAAAATCAGAATCACATAATTAAACTGATTTGTGTAGCACTGCCAGAAAAAGTGAGCAATTATGTTTCTTTTTTTTCCCAGTAATTTGACAATTACGCGTAATAGTAAAATAAATTTTTAGACCAAGATTTGACTGTAAAAATCGAGAGAGACTCTATGAGTACACTCATATTTCCTTGTTTAGAGTGATTCCTCTTGGCAACGCCTGTGAGACAAATTTCAGACTCTGAGACTGAGACTCTTAGCAGGTGTGTGTATTATTGTCGTTGTCCAAGACTGCGTGGTTTAATAAGGAGTGGTGATCCTTTATATTTTATTAAAAATCAACTAAGATCCACAATCAGTGAAAATAGTGTTTAATATCAAATCTTCTGTGGAACATGATGTCAGTTTAAAATACGATGGGTAGGAACTTGTGATGCTAAGTGAAATCAGGAAGTTACTGGCGAGGCAGTAAACTTCAACGCGAACTGTCAGATCACAAGACGAAAAATGAAAACACAAATTTCTGTTATCTCTGATTAATCGCAAAAGTTTCCTGCTGAGAAGTCGATCTTTTTTCTTCATCTTATTTCACTTTGCGTAGACAGATTAGCTCTGAACCCCCACCTGTTTGGATGGAGCGTAAACCTACCCTATAATAGAGAAAACAGTTGCATGCACAGAAGGTTCTGCAACTTGCACATATTAACACAAAGCAGTGGACACTATTGTTATTTAATGATGATTTAAGCTTAAGCATTCATATGTTACAAAATGTGACTTTGATGAAGAAAAGTTAGCGCAAAAGTGTGCAGTATTATTTTAAAACATCTATTTTTAATCTCTGTAAAAACATGGAACTAAAGGAAATGTCTACACGGTTATTGTTTGCTCTAAGAAGCTATATAAAAACAATAAGTCTAATAAAATCAGCTGGAAATATGCCTCATGTTTTGTTTTTTTCTGCAAGAGCAGTCTTTTTTTATGGTTGTTTTCAGTCCAGATTTACGGATTATTCTTTGTGTCCACCGAATGCCAAAGCTGCTTTTTACAATTGTCTAAGAAAGAATAAAGCACTCACAAGCTAGATTTTTGCCAGCAGCTTGCTGGGATTTTCATATTGACTGAGTCTATAACTGCACCGAGATTGGGTGTTATTTCCCCTCTCCACACAAACCTCTGCTTAAGTTGATCATTTTCCAGATGCATTCACAAAAACACACACGCCGTCATTCTCTGTTGCTCTTCGTCGCAGAACTCTCACATCAACATTTAGTGGACATTTTGGCAGCTGAATGATATTCAGACCTCATTATCAGAGCTCTGGTAAGTTTTTTCTGTTCAGTCTTTTGATTTTCTTCAAAATAACAAGGACATGTATCACATTGCCAGCAACTTTGGTCAGATTTAGCTGCACTAGTCGCACCGGTGAATTTGATTTGACTTCGAAACTTCGATAATCAAGGGAAACTTATTCAAGGTTATTTTTATGCTGGCGTAACATCCCGTATGGGTGTTATCATTCAACGTTTTGTCTTCTCCCTTCTTGAAATGAAACCCACAATGGAATTGATACGATCATCTTATCAGTTCACTATCTTTCACTTTTGTGGATCTGTCAGACAAAAGAAAGGAGTGAGCTGGTATGTCAAGTTACTGCCTTTTTTTTTCTGAGAGCAGTGCATTATCTAGCAAAGGGACAGCAGCTGCTGTGAATTCCCCAGGTACATCCCACGCTACAATACCTCTTCATGGTATCTCAGTGGGAACAGGTTTAGTAGACAAGGCAAGTTCACCCCTGAAGAGTTTGGGAATGTAGAAAGATACAGACAGATATATAATATGTGCAAGCAGACACACTGTTGCACACAGCGACACACACACGTACGCAGTGGCACAATCCAACTCAATTTTTAATGAGCGCCATCTACAGTGAAGCCGCGTTGTGTTACAGTGCAGGTACAGGCTTTTCACACATGACTAACTCTCATTAGAGACACAGGACAGAGATTAAATCGGCGGCTTAACGTAACTCAATTAAAACGCAGCGTGCAGCACGCTTTCTCCTCCTGTCTTACACTGTCAGGCCTTGTGGGTCTCCTGCCTTTTACTCTGCAACCTCCATGATCCAAAGGACAAACGGAAACATGGTCAGTGGTTAAATATATAGTTAAATAATATATAGCTGCCTGATTAACTATGTCATATTCACAATATTCTACATTTAGTGGAAGCTTGCAGATATTTTCGCATTCATATGTGGGGTTCGTGGTGACTAAACTACAGAGCAATTGTTTTGTTAAGATGGCACAGTCACACCTTTCCCCGAATAAAGTCGCAGTAAGTAGTTGTAGTAAAGCTTCACCCACTGGCAGAAAATGTACAAATAAAAATAATATTTTTATTTTTATACCCATATGACATTCTTTGAGTAATGATTTCAGATTTTCTTGTTGCCTTAGCGTCAAAGGCTCTCCTCAGTGAAAGGTTTTGAACTACCATAAGAATCGTAGCTGAGAGTTTTTAAATTTTTTTTTGTTAGATCAACGATTTAAGTTTGCTTCCAACTTTTTGAAAAATCTAGCTGCAGCCACGTCTGTGAACATTAAGCTGTGGTGTGTGAGCCATCAGCAGATTCGCACAATAGACCTTTCGAGCTAATAATGGTGACCTAGCTCAAAACTAGCTAATTCTGAAAGGAGCTGAAAATAAGCAGAACTTTGTCTGTTCTGCTGTTTTAATCAGCAGCTAATTTCTTCTGAAGAGTCGACTGAAAACTTCCAGAAGACTTTTATTATGAATATTTTTCACGAAGGTGACATTTTATTATCTGAGAATGATTTTATGCAAAAAAAAATAAATAAATAAATAAAAATTGCACGTTTTGCATAGCCCATGGACGTATCCTATCTTGTTCAAGGACGCAAGGCAAAGTCGTAAAACTTAAAAGATTTGATTGAGTTTTTCTAGCACCAACTAACTCCAAATGTCCTGCAGTTAGTTTGTTGCAAAGTAACTGCTTTATGTTACTTTAGGCTTCGTCTATTCAGACATCTCTTGTTTTGAAGTTTAGTTTTGAGCATGTTTTATTTTGTGTATAAAACTTATGGTGAGATGATCAGAGTATTTAATACGTAAATAATATCATCCATCTTGTTACCGGTTCTCAGAGCATGCAGTGAATCTCATTAATCTTAACTGTCTGAATAAATCCTGCCATGTCACACTTGCTACACGCAGAAGTATAAATGATTGATGTTGCTTTGCTACACTTTATTCTGTTGTTGCCAATTTAGTTGGCAAAGAGACCAACCAGTGCGATGTTGAAACGTTATTAAACATCTGCATCTGACAGCATGTGGCTGCTGACTTTAAGTAGGTGTATAAGCTCCACGATATTCAAGCTGCACTTGCAAAATAATCTCACTGCAAAGGCAGCCGGCAGCTCCGTGTCCCATGCAATTTTTTTCAGCCCCACTTGACCACCTGCCCCCCAAAAGTGTCTGTCAACGCCACTGATTGTACCAAATCTACTGAATGACCTCTGAAGGATTTTCAGTACACACTGTGATTTGCTCATCATACAGGAACCACTTGTACCTGTCTGCACCCTCAGAAAGAGAAGCAATGACAAAGTCGTCTTTTGCTTGCATATGGGTCCTGCTGGCTGGGATATGCTAATAGCGTTCGGTTTTGTAGTTCAGTCCAGAAATAAAACCACCTGTTGGCACCAATCAGATCAGTCGCACTGAACAAAAAGTGGCTAAATATGATTCAATTTACCTCGTGTTTTTTTAATGTATTTTTTATCAAATATGAGTAATTTTAAGGAGGAGTGCTTTAGAGAATAAGCTGAATTATGCCCAAGCTTGACTTTAAGCAAATCTCAGACTTCTTTAAACTTTACTGGGAATGATTTTTGGTGATGGAGCACATTTCCACTCACGTATATGTCAAGCTCTTGGGTGTAAACAAATTCATGTTCAAAGAGACATGGCAACATTCAACATCAATAAGGAACAGTAAAAAAGAAAAGAACATACTTGATGCTGTTTTAACCAGAAGCTAATGTCTTCTAAAGTGTTGACTGAAAACTTTCAAAAGACTATCAAAGCACGAAAAAGATGAGTCTCCTTTATTCTAA
This sequence comes from Poecilia latipinna, assembly GCF_001443285.1. Taxonomy (NCBI): domain Eukaryota; kingdom Metazoa; phylum Chordata; class Actinopteri; order Cyprinodontiformes; family Poeciliidae; genus Poecilia; species Poecilia latipinna. The sequence goes on from NW_015112992.1 coordinate 135,580, forward strand.
ATGTTTTTCACTAAAGTAAGTATGAGCATTCAATTCATTTTAAATTAAATAAAAAGATTGGTTTTAAATAACAATAAATAATTAAATTAAGAATCTTTTTCTTGGGATGCTGATTCACTTTTAGAATAAAAATACAAAACAAAATGTATTTGCGTTAAAGCAGTGTTCTGATAGTAACATGCATTATCCCGAGGTGTTGATAAGCACTTAGTGTTGGGAGCTGTGAGGAGGTGTGGATGTGACGCCGTAAGAAATAGAGACTCAAAGCTGCACTGTGTGTAGGAGGAACCCACGCAGCTCAGCGAGGCCCAACTAACGCTGTTTTAACTACAAGTAAGGTTAGGGTCTGTGTGTCTGAAATCCCGAGGAAGGGACTGATCAAAGACGCGGGGCCACAGTGCAACTTTCTGGGCCTGCAGTATGCAGGAACATTTATGCGCGCAAACTAAAAGAAACACACAACACACCTGCTCCCTTGACGTGTATTGATCGCATTCTGTGTCCATCTGCTGCTCCACCTGCTTCAGAATCCCCACAATAAGAGGCTTTCTATTGCCACATAGCATTTAGTTGGCAATACAACAACAACAACAAAACAGCATGTTGAACATTTTTTAAATTTTTCATTCTTTTTGTTTAATTGGCCTGAGTTCACATATGCAATGCAACATTGGGGCGTGCAGGGGGGTGGGGGGAGTGCACTGCACAGACAACCGTATTGTAATAATTAATGCAGCATTCTTACAGTAGGTGTAATGCTAAAGGTAGCATATGTCAGATGGAAAATCCACAGTGTTTCAGCTGGATCAGCTCCAGCCAGAGTTTCAGTAAAGAGCTGGAAGCTCTGGCTTCAGACTGGAGGGAAAAGTCTGAGTGTGTATGGAGGTTGTGTGTAAAACTATGCATCTAGAGACATGCAGAGAATCTCCTCTAAAACTGAAACCAAAGCAAAAGGTTCGCAACACTTAAAGAAGTGGATAAAGAAGCATTGAAAATAAGTGAAGTAATGGTCGGTCAGCCGCAACTGAACTGCACGTTAATTATACTAGCCTTAACTTTTTACCTTTTTATTTCATTAGTTTGCAGGAATAAAATGGTAGAATATGACAAATACGACCACTTCCCTCTGTGGTCATATTTGTTTCTACTTTGTAATTGTTAATCATCCAAACATGTCTAGAAAAAAAAACATGACCTTTTTGTTTAAAAAAAAAAAAAAAAAAGCAAATCGGTGTCGTCTTGGGTGGTGCTAAGGAAAAGTTTACATCGGCTTTGAAGAAATCTGACTAAAACAGGTTATAGAGATTCATTTTCCATAAAGGTTTGGGTCTGAGCCAGCTGCCATTAGGTGAGATCCAGGGTTCAGCCACACCGTACTGACGGTTCATCTCAGAGTCAACACAGAGACACACAACTACGGAGGCTTATTTTTAAGATCCACTTAGAACAGCCAATTAAAACCGATCATGATATTAATGTTTTAAGGCTGTGGGATTAAGCCTCGTGAATGTGAGGAAAAATACACAGGCTGCAAGTGAACACCAAAGCATCCCAGAAAGCACTGCTGTTTGTCACTGGAGTAAAAGTGATTTTTGAAAATCAAAACAAACATTGATGAGTCTTTCTGGTTTTGCAAATCTAGCTGAAAGGCTGATCCTAATGACTTAGAAGGGGATTTATCAGATTATTTTTCACTCTCGGGTCAAAAACATGTTTGCAAGGATATATTTGAGAACTGCTTTGTGCATTTCTATCTAGCATAAGATTGTTTGCACCTTTTAGTTAAAGCACTTTATTTATTTCAAAATAGCTCAGGTTCAGCCAGAATTCAACGTGTCTGTAAATATCAGGTTTCAAGTCTTGCCACATTTTTTTTTATTTGAAATTGTGTCCACACTTTATTTTATAATATAATCAATGCTTCGGTCCAAACTGTAGATCTGGTTGTATGTTTGGGCGCATGGTTCTGCTGAAACATGACGCATTTTACATTCTGGTTGAAATGTTTTTTGACCCCATGCAGTTCAAGGGTTATGTCCTTAAAATAATAAGATGAGGTGGTATTTCTAATTTTGAACGTCCAGTTCTTGTCTTCTGAGACAAAGCTCATCGGTGAGGCAGCATACGTTTTCCATGACCCCTTTTTCTGTTTTGGTTCCCGCTCCAAACCCCGAGGCCGGCAGGTGTCTGCAACACATGTCAAATTCAGTCATTTAAATGTTTTCTTCACATCTTTCATCTGCTATCTGTCACTGTTACAATCACTGCCCAGCCTGTGTCGGGCTGCTCGTGTTGCATTCCTGCACTGGTATTAGTCATGTCACCATTCAACTATATGACGGCACCCACCGTCTCTTTTGGTCAACAATGCTGAGTCATAAGATGAACAAGCAAAATAAACAGAACAAACAATGTTTGCTTTAAAGTGGAGAGTGCATTTTGACTCATGATTCAGAAATTTTCCCTCATGGTCATAACCAGTTTGGGACAAATCAACATTCAGATGATCCCATCCGACAACAGCTGCTTTTGTGAAAAATAATTTATCTGAACCAGTAAAATGTCCGTAGACAGTCTCACTTAACGTACCCAAAGTTATTTTAGAGCTGTTCTTAAACCACATACACCTGCCACCTCATTTTGGTGGCCCTGAAATGCTCACACCGATTTCTCCAAGTGTTACTTGTACAAAGTAGCAAGTACACAAGTACAGTTGTGTTCAGATGACAGCTGTTCACAGCTTTTACCTGGAAAATGGAATATCTTACTGGTATCTTGTTGAGAATCCATCCCAGTAGTTCAGGCTCCAAAAATGTTCCACATATGCACAACGTGCATATTCCACAAACAAATCCATCTTTCTGTTAAATGCTGACGTTTAGATTTTAGTTTTGGTTGGTATACTCACGTTTTCACCTCTGACATTTCAAGAACAAGTTGGAAAAGCACCTCATACTGTTTTATAACTCATTAAATTCCCACGCAGCCTTTTAATCTTAAATTGCATATTGTCACAGTGGAACATCGACCTGGATTTTAGTTGTTGTGAGAATCAACTCCATTGTTTAGTCTTCTCATTACACCATTAGCTACATCGACAAACATGCAATTAAATGTATATATTTCTAAGCATTTATAGGAAAGCGATATTTTTATTTCTGAAAAGTAAATTTTTTGTAAATATAAGATATCTATTCAGCAGCAGCAAAATGCAAAATCCACCTTTATTTTTTGTCTAAAGTTTGGTGGATTTTACTTACCAAACTAAAGACATGAAGGAACAAATTTCATGACAATCCCATGGGTTATGCACCCTCTGAAAATCTTGATCTTGGAATGCGTTTTACCAGAATAAGGTACCAAATTGACACAAGTAGTTGCCTAGCAACAACTTTGTACACTTTCTTTGTGAAAATGGGTGCAATCTCCCATTAGTGTAATGCTGTGGCTTTCACCAGGGAGGGGACTGTCCTTCGGCTTTTGCATGGTGGAAAATGTGGCTAAGATACATGTAGCCTTTCATTGCTTTGTGAAAGGAGAAATGCAAATAAGGAGGCTTTAAAATGCCGAGGCATTTTAGGCTGCAATACAAATGGAGAGGCACAAGAGAATAAATTACTTGTGCAGAATTGCCACCATTACTTTAAGCATTGCTTTGTCTTCCAGGTATTCGTACAACACAATTCTCTCTCAGATTGACATTTGTTGCCATGGTAAAAAAGAAGAAAAGGCAATCAGCAGTTCACGTGGATATTACAACTGTCTGCTTTGCCCTGTCCAGGTTTTGCCCCAATGTCGTGTTAAAGGTAGGCAATAGCGCTCCCACACCCGCTAATGGCTCGTCAGAAAAATGTCTTACCCAAACTATTGTGTAGGCAATAGCACTCCCACAACCTGCAAGGTTGAGCGGGTATTGCCAGTAGATTGATGGATGGATATCCTAGTCATAAAAAAATCCCTTTCAATGATGAGTGTGCAGATTAGTTAGTGCATTCTTCCGTGGTTGATTCATTGCCACGGTTCGTCGTCTTGCAATCAGAAAGTTGTGGAGTTTTGCTAAAAAGTTTCCTCCTTCACATAATGTATAAATCTGTGCCTGTTTGGCTGTAATATAAAAAACCAGAATGACTTTGATCTCTTTAAGTTCTGCCCATTTAGCAATTGTTAGTCATAGCATGTTTTTTTTGTTTTTTTTTTCTTTTTAGCAAATCAGAAGTGGATAAATATTGTTTCATACCAAATTTGGTTCTTCAGTTATCAGCTTTTATAAATGGTTAAAGTTTATTTCATAAATTAATTATCTTCACATTGATTTAAACAAAAAGTGAGAAATCCTAACACGTAGTTACTCACTAATTCAGCTACGGCTGAAGAAGCTTTGATTCTGATGGATTTATGAACATTGAAATAGCGAAACCTGGCATAAAATATGTCCTGGGCAAATACTTTAACCTTCCTTTTGTGACATTACATTAGTATTGAGGATAAGCAAGTCAAGCGACACGATGAACTGATTAGCTCGATGAAAGGAATAGGATAAGTCTGAGGAACGGCGAGGTATGACATTGTGTGGAGGAATTTCAAATGTACGAAAAGCATATTATGAAAATGTGAAATGCTTAATATTCTCCTGATGCCTGCTGAGACTAAGCATGTTTAATCAGGAGAAGAAAAAAAAAAAAAATTTCCACCAGGTTGGGCTGTGAAGTGTCATCATGAAAAGCGGGTTCCTTTTACATCTGCATCTTTATTCCTGTGACTGCACGTAGGAAAATGGCTTTAATAGTCAATAAAAGGGCCAAGGCGTCTGCATGGAGAGCATTCTTTTCCTCTCTGTTCATCCATTTCCTAGAACCAGATTGAAAGGTTTTTAATTTTGCCTCATAACCATGTGTATTTCTGACAGGCTCTGATTTTCTCACAGAGGACATTGTCACCCACGTGTAAAAGTTTTTCCTTTTTTCTTTTTTGTTTTTGGCATTAAACAAACCTGGAGATAAAATACTGTCATCTCCTTTTGGCTGAAGTTGTATTTCTTACATTTGGGAGGCAGTTAATTTTTAAGCCTAATGAAAAACGGTTTATATTTAGTGGCACAGCTGGTTGCTGAGCACCACATAAAATCGTCAGACGTGTTAAGCAGCAGGACATTTTTGTGTAACAGGTTTAAAGGCAAACAAGCCATATAATTAAAAAAAATTGAGTTGAGACACTCATGAAGGCTGAATTCCCGTTAAAGACTACATTCGGCTCACCTTTGTGTTTGTTTATGGTGCCATGCCGCCAATAACGTTTCACTCAGATACTCGAAAGGTAAAACTGTAAACCGTGTAGCGGTGCGAAACGCCTCTGGAAGTTAATTGTTTAGAGCCCATAAAAGCAGAGGCATGTTAAGCAAATCCCAAGGTGAAGAAATCAGACATATTTGAGCAGATTTATACCTTTTAAATGGTTTTATCCTTTAGTTTTCTCTGAAGTGTGAGGACAGTTGCAGACTGCTGGCGATGCTTCACCGATTTGTTTAATACCGAACGCATCAAGCATTTTACTGCAAATGAGATCGACTTATCAGGAGCCTTCACCGACTCCAAGGCTCTGCGACTTAAATTAGTTTGATGCTTATCGTTACACTCTGGGTATCCTTTAGCATGGTCTTTTTTTTTTCTCTCATCTTGATTAGTAAGGCTGTTTGATTGATGCAGGAGTAAAGAGTTTCATTCCATAAAGCATCGGGTTGTGTTTTGTTTGACAACGAGGGAAAGGCGACTGCTTTGCTTTTGAGAGATTTCTGCTGGCTGCTGCCATGACTGACACTTTGATAGCAAAGACATAATATGACACTTACAGAACAATGAGCCTAATATATCTTCTATGACATTATTGTCTTGGGCAGATATACACATATTGGCTGTCAAAAATGTCACTAAAAGTTGCACAGTGATGTCATTGCCTGATTTGCATAGCATAGCTCATCACTGGAGGAGTCAAAACGTTAAAATGGCAACAACGTGATTAAGTAGCGACGCTGAAACGGCAATAAAATTTATAACGTCACACCAACTCGTCTGTTTCTCTTTCTTTTTCTAGTTTCTCAAACGAACATTTTGGGCGACAGTAGACAAAGAGAACATCTGAAAGACCTGAAAGATCTGTATGCTTGGCTAAGAAAAAAAATGTCTTGGTGAAAGATGCAATTTTAGCCTGAAGTGAATGTGCTGAGGAAGCATCTGACATGCACTCAACAACCGAATCACCACAGCCTTTGTAGAATAGCACTAAAGAAAGACACGGGTGGAAAGTGTACAAAGGGCAAATAAAAGTCTTTTAGTAGAAGAAAACTATACAGTCCTTAATAAATTGGCTTGCAGGTTTCATAGGTGGGCAGAAAATACATGTCTTTGCTCTGCAGCAGCTGGATTAGTGTGATATAGAAAACCTGGAGACCTGAGTAACCTGAAGAGTTTTCATTCTGCAAAGTTTCTACACAGAAAAGTCTGAAACAGTTTAGAATGATTTTTTATTTATTTTTTATTTTCAGATCTGTATAAGTGTTAAAAAATAAAATGAGAGCATGGAAGATGATCTGGATTATCAGACTTTATTCCCCATCCCATTGCCTTTCCTCTCTTTCTTTTTTCCATATTATTCCCTTCTTCCTTGTTTTTGTCCCATCTTTTTTTCTCAACCCTTCCCAACTTTGATCTGATTTGCATTTTAAATTCAACTTTCCTGCTCGTCTTCATACTAGTTAAGTTTCACAGGATGGTATTTTTTCCCATGCTAACATTCTTTTAGTTGAAAATGCAAAACAGTTTTTCAATATGACACGTCGGAAAACGTTATCAGCTACAACACTTGTGCAAAACTCTTCAAACGCAGAACCACTGAAAGTCATGGGCTGAACTCAGTTCATTAGTCAGTCCTGATTCCAGCTCACATTTAAATTCATGAGCTTCAGTACATGGTGGTGAGGCGGCTTTAAGGATAGAAGTAATTTGAAACTATTTTAGTCTGCACACAATGAATAAAATTATCTCTGAGCATGCTGTCTATTTTTGGACTGTTTTAATGCCTTTGTGTTTGCTTGTCAGAAAAGATTGACTAAAGGTTCCTGTGGGTAGATGCATTTCTCTCTGTGTAAAGTCGATGATTTTTGATAAAATTTATATTTAGAATAAATATCCAGAGAAGTTATTCTAATAGTTCTGCATTGCTTTGAGTTTAATCTGAGTTTGTTGTTTTCTTCAGTCCTTCTCTGGTCTTGTCCTTCCCCTGTAATTGATCCCAGCTGTGCATTGTCTCCTTGATTGCCCCGGTGTGCGTCCATCATGTTTCCATTGTGTCACCGTTTCCTGCTGAATCCTGGTGTCAACCCTCTGCCCCTTGTTGCCTCCAGTGCTCTCCTGAGGTTTATCTGAGTATTTTTGGACAAATCAGTATTAAATCATTCTCATGTTGCACCTGTTGCACTTTGGATCCTCCTCAGTGTAACCTAATCATGACAGTCATGTAGTAAAAAAGGTGGCCTCCATTTTCTGCTGGTGTCTAAATTTAAAGAAATTAACTGGGACCTAAAGAAAAGATGAACACGAAAAGACAAGTGAAGCTAAATTTTCTCCTCAAAAGGTTATACTTTCAATGTGTGTTCTAATTTATTTATTTTGAATCTTTTTTTTCTTCATATTAACCTTTCTTTAAGCAGTCATGACAAATTAAGAACAATTTCTTTAAGCAGATCAATTTAAATAAAATAGTGTAAATGCTGCACTTCAGTTTACACTTAACATGTAAGTTTGTCCTGAGTGCATGCACATGCAAATGTTTTTTTTTTTTTTCTTTTTTTGCATTTATAAACAACTGCTACAGGCCGAACAGTGCCATATCTTTGCATTTTTTACTTCCAACTTCCACTTAGTCTATTCAGAATATCGATCTAGAGAAGCTATCTGCATTGTCAGATTTCCTGGAAATAAGCCCAGCAGTTTAACCACAACCTCTTTTTTTTGCATGCAGCTCCCAGCAAAAGCATTCAGTTAATTCTTTTGAATGTTTTTCTATTATGCGTTTTTGTTGGTTTTCCTGTGGATTTTAGTTAATAGAGCAACACAAAGTGGTGGTTGACTGTGAAATGGAGTGAAAATGAATACATGTTTCAATTTGTTTGACAAAAATTGAGTGTCTGTCAGCTCCCTTTGTGGTAATAACATCATGTGGATTTAGCAGACTTCCAAAATTACTTCTTTAAAAAGTAGATTGTGTGCAGATTATCAGTATAAATGCAGTTGTTCCTTGAGGGACAATGTGATTTAAACATTACTGAACAAACGGCACAACAAAGATGGGGAAAGAGCACAACAAACAGGCCAGTTATTATGAAAAACATGTGGGAGAGACCAAAGTTGATATTTTGTCATCCTGCATCGTGGTAAACTAATGTTGGTTACTTTTCTTCAGCTTGTTAAGTGAATGAGGAAATATTCAAGCCTGGTGAATATTTTTCCAAAGATGCAACTAGTTATTGAGCCGAAACAGTAAAAGCCTTATTGTTATTGTTGTTGTTGTCATAAAATCATACATTAGGGATATAATGGACACACTGCATAGAGGATACTTTAGATGTACATCCTCTGATTGCAGAGGATGTACAACATCAGTTAAGTTATCTGTTCGTCCTTCTTTTCCGCTCCACCCACAGAAATCTGTCTTGCAAACCTGGAGAACGGTGAGTTTTAAAATGGAGCCTTTCACCTGCAGTTTTCCTTTTTTCTCTGTTCTCAGCTCTGTCTACCAGCCTGCACACATACTCATTAGTGTTTGAAGGTATAAATAGGTCACCTTTGACAGGACTCCTGGATATAACTCATCAGTTTAACCCATTCTTCTTCTGCCACATTTTAATGCTAGCAGAAACTGTTGCTTTTAACTTGGATCTGTGATTGACCATTCCTTTCCATCATTACCAAAATTGTATTAATTTCATTAGGATTTAAGAGCCAATGTCTACTTTCTCCTCAGATGAAATAATAGAATAAAAGGTGATTTAAAGCTGTTTTTGCCACTGATGTAAATAAATTTCCGTCTTTTTTAAAGGCTAAAGATGTTTCTCAGATACGTGCATTGCAAAAGGCAATAAGGAGCAGCAAAGGCTGTGACACAATTTCAATATGTATCCTCATCTGAAACAATTTGAATGACCGGATATAATGATGTCACCCTCCCTGCAGATAACAACAAGATATCAACTTGGATGAGACTCTTAAAACAATTTTAAAACTCAGGAAGATAATCTAGTGATTATTCCGAGGCTGCAGTGGTGTTGATGCTGGCAGTACACAATCCAGTGTGTTCATCTTTGAGCCATCAGCAAACCTCACCAATAACCTCAGCTTTTTCTCTGCAAACGTTGCTGAGCCTCACGCTCACCGGTGACAGTCTGCTAAATAGGTGCTGATAGGGGCCAGTCTGTGCTTGACAGGCTGCAGAAAATAAGTGAAGGACAACCCAATGGCTCTTGGTGACCCACTTTCTGCTTGTTTTACCTCCATTTTTTATTTATTTATTTATTTTTTTTGCTCTGCCACTGCTAAGACGTATCTTGAATGAGATCTACTCTGTAATTGGACTTTAAATGAAAACACACATTTGGGCACATTCACTGAGCTGCGAGTTCTTCGATTTTTTTCGTACGCACTTTTGGAGTTATCAACGTCATTTCTACGCTGAATGATAAAAGCAGGTGTTATTAAGGATATGGAGACACAAACACACCTTCGTCAGTAGAATCTGTGCTTTTCCTCCCTCCTTTCGACTGCAAAATGCAAATGGGCTGATCAAACTGATACTTCAAAATAATTGCTCTCCCCAAAAATCTCGAGCATCATAATTGGAGAGGTTTTTCTGACTGAATAAGTGATGGAAAGTGTCAATCGATTTACCAAAAAATGATCAGGTTAATTACTATGCTTAACTTTGCAGGCTTGAAAAACGAATATGCACGTCTTCAAAAAATGTTTTGTTGTCTAAAGCCATGAAAGATGTCAGAAGATTCTCCGTTTTCTGAGTTTTTATATTCAGGAAGGTTTAAAAGAAGTCATTCGTTTTCAAACAATAAAGTGGGAAAGTTACCCCTGAACTGGTGGCGCTTCGGTGGGAGGATAATTCACTGTTGCAATAGCCAAACTTCCGCCTTTTCACTCGCATTTATGACTCTGCGTTGTTGACCGCAGCACAAGGCTGTGTAAGTAACCCTTAGTGGGAGAGAGGCTGTTGGGTCAAAACAGGTAATGTGATTAATCAACATTATGTAGCATTAACACGATAAACTTTTTAGATTAATCACACGGGTTAATGCATTGATGACCCTAGTTTTTATACACCACTCCACATGACGACTCGTCTTCCCTACCAAGTTCAATAAATTGACTTCTGTTTATTAACCTCTGGAAACGAGGCAAATCTGATCCACCATTACACATTTATAAGGTTTGTATTGTGCGTTTTTTTTTTTTTTTTTCATAAGTAGCAACAAGATTTAGTTTATACAGTTTAACTGATTAGAAAAATAAAGCACAGAAATAACAAGCACGGCCCTCAAGGTGGGCCATATCCAGTCTTTGCTAAATTCAATGACTTTAAGATTGTTGTGAAAAAACACCTCAACTTTGGCTTAAGATCCTTTTGCTCACATCCCAACGCAATACCAGCAAAACCAGAACTCCCCGATATATGAGATGCTCAGTGTTGCATTGCTCAGAAAGGACACAATGACATGAGAGCAGAGCTGGTGACTTAACTTTGAACAAAAATGTCACTGTAGTCCCGATCTTGTCGGGGGGGTCTGACGGTTTCTCACTTTCTCCTCTGTGTAACTCTAAGCTCACAATTTTCCACAAAAAAAAAAAAAAAATGCATCCGTCATCTTTGCAAGGGAACCAACACAAATAGGTTTGTATGAAACACACATGAAGCTTTGTGTGGATGGCAGAGCTGAGCTGGTTTCCTGATTTACATGAATTTCTCTGGAGCAGCATGTAGATAAATCCTGCTCTCTAAATAACTTTACTGTCTGCATTTGCATGTTTGAAACCTTGATTTATTTGTTTCCAACAAATGAACACTTGATGTCACGCCTCAAAGGATTGTGGTGATTTATTCAGCATTCACGTTGTCAATGGTAATTATTTTCTGTCTTCAATACAGTTTAGCTGTAAAGTTATGAAGTCATGTAAGCCGAGTCGGATCTGTTTGCAATGCCAAGCTGAGCAGATTTGGTTGAGGATCCATATGTTGTTTCGTTAATCAGACAGCAGCTCTCATCAGTCAATTTGCTTCTCTGTTACTGCAGTCTTTCTTGACACAGTCAGTTATAAATTAGATTTTATAAACTCAAGCTCACTTGCATGGAGAGGGTCATAAAGTCACAGCAAAGGAAGAGCTAAAAAAATAGAGCCATGAATGTTTCTGTTCCAGCTTTTGTCTCCTAATGGGATCAGCACAGGTGTTTTTGTGTGTGTGTGTGTGTGTGTGTGTGTGTGTGTGTGTGTGTCTCATAATAGTCTCAGGAAAAAGGCTGCCTTTTCTCAACCACCCCAGCCCTCATCTCCTCCTCTCCCTCCTTGGCTGTATCTTCCCCTCCGTGGTTTTTGTGATGCTAACCTCCTTACCTCTCTCCTTCCTGTATCGTCTCGGGGCTTGCCACCTGCACAAACTACCTCGGATTCCTCCGGTTTCTCTGTTTGCTCCACAAATCTCATTCACAAGCAACAGTCCGTTGCTTTGCTCGTTCCCTTCCTCTTCTCTTATTGGACTTCTCAACTTCTAAGCCTCCATGAACTCTTCACCTGCAGCGTCTCCTCCCCCTGCCGGCAGGTCTGCTGTTCTCGTTACTGATTCATTACGATCGATTTCACCCACGGTTAGCTGCCGACCAACAATGAACGGGTTTGAATTATGTTTACTCCTTCAATCGCAATGATGTTGACTAAAATAGATGTTCAATTCTAAGAATCAAGCAAGTGTTACCTCACTCTTTTTTTTACGTTTTTCTGTGCTATATTTATACTTCCAGACACCCAGGCAGTCTTGTAACGGTTTAAAGGTATATTTTAGTGACCTTTTGGAGGTCACTCAAAAATTGTTTTCCTTCACTTTGAGTCTGTCCATTTCTTGCGCCCGACTAAAATTCAGTGTCACAGTGTTGTGGCTGCAAAGCTTCTTATAGCAGGAGAACGTTATCTGAATGGCATGTTGAATATAATATTTAGGTAAATTCAGGTGACACCGAGCTGAGAGATGCATTTTCCTTCAGCTTCATGCCAAGTTTTCAGCTCACGGCTCTGTAGAGATTACCTTGTTGGTGGTAAAAATCTGATTTTGTTTTTGTACCGTCTCTCAAGCCGTCTCTGTGATACAAGTACACCAATACATCAAGCTTACAAGATGAGACAAAACATGATATACAAGTTCCTCTTTGAGAAAACTACATGTTGGTTCCTAGACCAGATTTGAATTGTACCAGTATATTATTGTACATGTGCTTGTTTATTTCTAGAATGATCCAAATGTCTAAAAAAAAACCCCACATAAACCATCTTTTTTTGTAGTAAATGTTTCATTAGTATCCAAAGTGTCTCAAAGAATCTGTGTTTAGAGTGAAACTGTTCATGTTTGATCCTTTTAAGCTTGTTAAGTTTTGGTAATGAGATGCAGCCCAGGCTCATTTTAAAGCATCTTCTCAGGGTCGACAGGAAGCTCTAAACAGATGCCAACTTTACTTTCAGACGATTGCAGTCAGACACTTGTGATATTCTCATTGTAGCATATATCTCATATCTTGCCTGTCACCTATTTTTTTTTCCCCAACTACCAAAATGCTGACAGACTTAATTAATTAAAACTGATGAAGGTTTCATCAGTGCTTTTGCAACCGAGGTTTGTGTGCGAGGCTGGCCTCTTTTTATGCAGACTCTGTCAGTGCAACAGGGGCAACAACTCAAGAACCATTTCCTTCTATGTTTCAAAATAAAAGCCCCAAACATGGCGTAGCTTAGACTTACTTAACTGGCTGAAATGGATAAGCCTCGGGTTCATTTTGTGCAGAAATGTTGCTGTGTTTTTACATCCAGTTGTTTGTAGCGCCGGTTCTAACTGGTTCTAATACCAGCCATTGTTCGGTTGTGGAGCTACTTTGATGTTTCAAGACTTTTGCACAATGCTGCCTGTATTTAAGAGTTATTATTACCATCTTATTGATTCTTATAGTGAACATTTCAATAAGGTGAACTTGAGATAATTAATTCACATTTTCTGACAATTACACAATGCAGCAGGACTATGGATGTTAATATCAATGTTAATGATCGATAGTTATTCAGAGATGCTTATTTACATAACATTTAAAAACTGACCCATTCCTTATGAGAAAAAGTGTTTAATATAAATATTAAAGTAACTTATAAAGTACCATAAGGTAGTTTTCATCTGATAAACAAGCCTCATGGCAAAGCATATTTCTAAACGTGAATACATTTGGTCTAAAGCTTTAAAGCTACAGAAAGGAGAACTAGTCATGCAGAATAAATAACATAAAAACTCTTATAATAAGTGGATACATTGATGTAGTTGATGGGTTTGAATCGACTTTTTTTTTAAAAGTGTGAACGACCAAGTATAGAAATGAAGATATTACCGGAGACGTCGACAAAGGCAGTGGCAAGGTTACAGTTTTGTGCAAATACTGCACTACATTTATATGATGAAATATTTTATTTTATTTTCCAGACAACTCAAATCTAAGAAAAAAAGCTTACATGTACACTCCAAGGACAAAACGCAAAGCACTCAGTGGTAATAAAAGACGATGTGACAGTGGGTGGTGATTATTGTTATCTGCGGCGCTTCGGTTTGCGCTGCTCAGAAACAGATTTCCAAACCGTTTCTGGCCCTGAAACAGGTTAATATATCTCTTCAAATGTACGAAACGGGCCTCACCTCTCCGCTCTTCTGTCCCTTTCTCTCCTCTTGAGCTGCGCCGTCTCTAGTCCTTCCCTGCGTCATTGACTGCAGAATGCACAGAGCAGTAATTAGGCAGAGTAATCCTGTTTCAGCGACAATGAACTACAGCAGCCATAGCACAGGCCCCTATGAAGTGAATCGCTGTGAAAATGACTGCAACGTTTGCAGACGAACATTACATTACGCCGTTGTTGCTCCTCAAAATTATATGCAGAGTCTGCAGAATATATTGCTGCTGTAAACCACACAGGTTTGCATTGAAGGTTACTTTCTCGGTGGATTGATGAGAAAGTTTGACGTTGGCGTGTTTCTTCCCCGTTTTCCTCAAACTGTTTCTAAAGCATCAACCCAGTGAGGACAGATTATATATATACAGCAAATATAAATCAGTATTAAGAACAATTGATTTATGGTTAGTTTGTCCTATTTTTATTTTTTGGAAAATAGTGCAGCTTTATATGCTTTTGTTTTGTTTGTTCCCCCCCCCGACGCCCCTCAAGATGGTTGCATTAACATGATACTAGATTAGATGTTGGTGCTTTTTTAGATTCTTTTTTTCCACATACTGTGTTTTCAGTAACATGTACTGGTTCAAATGGAGCTGAAAACTTATTTATGACTGTAAAGAAATGTAATGTGTGAAGAAAAAACATTCTCGTTGTCTTTGTAAATAATGCAGCGCGGCCCAATACGTGCTCATGCTTTGTTCTCATGACTGAAAGATGAGAAGACAAAAAGGTAATTAAGTTATAAATGCCCAACTAAAGATTTGAAAACTATGTTTTCCCTTATCAGTCCAGTCCCTGGCTGTTCTTCAGAAGGTATATCAAACACTTTTACACAGTTTTTTTTTTTTTTTTTTTTTTTTGGAAAGAATGGGAATCATATCTAGGTTACACTAGAGATCAGAGAAAACAAGAAGCCCTGCTGGTTTGCTTTATCCAAGTGCTCTTCTTTCTGCTGTAACAACGGCTTAATTAGAAGGCTTAAAAGGCAGCATGGAGACGAGGCGTAAATGCTTCTCAGATGAAAAGTCATTTCAAGCTCTTGAGGACTGTCTTTTGTTTTCTGCTGTAGTTGGATGTTAGATATACTTTGCCGTTACACATATTCATGTTTTTTTTTTTTTGTTGTTTTTTTTTTCTGACTGTTACTCAACCCGTTCTCTGCATGGCTCGACTTTTACAGATCAGACACCATCTTGCATTTGAAGAACGTTTAAAACTGATTTTATTTCTGTGTATTGTCTCTGTGATTTTGGCAGCATAGTGTGTAAACAGCTAAAAGTACAGGAGTATGTATATTTGCTGTAATTCCTTTATGCACTTGATGGACTTGTGGTCCAAATGTAAACAGTTTCCCTGTTTCTGTTTAGCATCATTTTCCATTCAATGTCCTTTCTAGTTAATCATTCATCTGCCCTCAGGCTTCATTTGTTCATACATGTTTTATAAAATGTTCTTTTTGCTTAGCTACTATTTTCTTCAAAAGCATATTTGTAGCTTGCTATTCATTAATGGAGAGCCTCCAGCTGCCCAGCGACTTTGGTGAAATGAGAGATTTTGTTGGAATAAAAGCAGAGATCTGCATCAAATTGCTCTGCCTGAAAAAGTGATAGGCTTTTTTTGTTGTTGCCAATTTTTATTTATTTTTTTTTTCCTGATGAATTTAATTTTGTGACTTGGCAAAAAGTCTGAAGCACATATTAAAGGAAACTATATTTTGATGAGCCCATTGTCCTGCAAATGACAACATGCATTTTGTCCGGCGCAGCGTTTCACTGGGAAATCGAACCAAATTAACCTCAAGAAATAAGTTTCTTTATAGAATCCAAATCAATTTTCCTTTTCATTTAAATTACATTTACTTGATTTGCACACAGCTATAGAATAATTTCAGAGACGGTTAAGTTTGGCACGGAGTCTGAACGCTTCTGTTAAACACTGTTTGCTGTTTCTGATGTTCACCTCCATTATCCTCTTCCACCCTGGAGGTAGAAACCATTTCTCTCCCCAGCTGTGCACTTCCACGGTACCGGGCTCAATTTGTGATTGTTTGCCGTGCAGCCGTCCATGATGGATGACTTGCGTGCTATAGTTTAAGATGGTGCCTACAGAAAGCACCAAAGAAAAATCTAAGAATTGTCAACTTTTCTTACTGCTGGGGTTTATTTTATTTTTTGTTGGTTTTGCAAATAAAGACTAGTGTCTTTGTGACAAGGGGTCAGTCTAGCTATTTATTTTAACAGAATATATCTTGCATATATTCAAATATATATTCAAAATTTACATTAACATCTTCAGTCGTCAAAGAAAACCAAGCCCGCAGCATGATGGTCTCAAGCTTTGCTATTGGGAGGGTAAGGTCAGGGTGACACGCTGCGTTTGTCTTTAGCAGTTTAGATGTAGCATATTTTTTTACAGGCCACAGGTCTAGGTGTCGATTTCATCATGACTGAGAATCATTTTGCACATGTCTGCCGCATCTTTTAAGTGACTTGTGGCAAACTGCAAGTAGCATTTCTCGTGGCCATCAATGGGGGGGAACAAATGCAGAAACTTAGAGAATGCAACAAATTCTCCATCTGTAGCTCCTCCACAGAAAAAGCTGCCTTGTGAACTCTACTTAATGATTACATTGCACTAGTTTTTAATTAAGTGCAATGTAATTTAAAACTTTATCTACAAATTTAGTTGTAGATGCACTGTGAAACCACTTTTTATTTCAATTTGCAATCATGCACCACTTTGTCGCATAAAATAGCAATAAAATGCATTAAAGTTTGTGTTGAGTGACAAAATGTGAATTAAAGGAGTATGAATACATTGTCAAGGTACTGTTTCCCATATATTTGCAGCAACCCTTTGTGCTTATTCATTTTTATGCTGCTTTGCAGACACATTATGGTAGTAAGGATACGCTTCGCTGGTTGCCCACCCATATTAGCCCTGAACTGATTAATTGCATTAATTTGGCAAAAGTCTTCAGCCTTTTACGGGTAGCAATCCATAAACCTTTGCCTTTAAATCTCTGACAGGGCACTATCAGTGTTGCATTGGCGCTAATATTCCCCACAGACATTGCCGAGGTAATATCTTTGCAAGCAGAATAACCTTTAGCTGCAGCTTCAGGGTAAGATTTATTTATTTATTCATTTGTTTCATTTTAGATGTACAATTTTAATTAAAAGCGAAGATCCATTTGAGGTGTCTGGATCAAGTGTTCTGCAACCAAAATTTACTTTAATACTTTTAATATCGGGAGAAAACTCAATGCTGCAGTGATTGTTACAATCCGTTCCTCCTGTCATGCAAGAATTGGCAACTAACTTGGGATTTCGATTTTATGAACCTTAGTTTATCACATTGTTAATGGCTCTCTCTTTACCCCATTACATTAACAAAGAAGAAGTAATAATGCAAATGAAAGTTTAATTGTGCTGCATTGAAAATGTTATGTCCCATTGTGGTGCATCAATAACAGCTTTATCAAAATTATCTTTTTCAGGCTGCAGAAGCTAAATAAGAAGTAAATGACCTTCAGAGCGGCGGGACGGGGGGGGGGGGGGGGGTGAAAATTAGCT
>NW_015112992.1:156246-213375 GCF_001443285.1 Poecilia latipinna
AAAAAAAATTTTAAAAAAATTTTATTTTTTACGGGGTGAAAAAAAAAAAAAAGAAGAAAACAATCCCGGGGGGGGGGGGGGGGGGGGGGGGGGTTGAAAATTAGCTGGATATTTTGTAGAAATTAGTTGTAAAAAATAATAATAATAGTAAAGGACATAGGATATCTGAATCTCAGAACTGTTGCTCACAAAAAAACTGAGCAGTGCCGTAGCCAGTCGGCGCTCTGGTGTGAGCAGGCTGCCTTGCGAACCATCTGACATCAGTGGGTGTAATTTTGATGTGCATGCCCTGGAAAAGTGCCGGAGTAAGAGCACTGTAAGAGCAGCGCGTCCTTTATGTCGATGCCTTCACAACACAAAGAAAACAACCCCAAAAACCCATAGAAATCTCTATAATTGTGGTATTAAAGGGAGCTCTGGCTTATACCTCATTAGGAGAAGAGCACAGAAAGCCTTGGGGCCTTTCAGCACATGCTAGAGAGAGAGAGACAGAGAGAGGTTGAGATTGGCAGCAAGAGTGAAAGAGAAATTGACTGCTTGCTTGCAATGGGGATTAAAGCACATTGCACAAAAACATACAAAGCAACTCGCCACGTGCTGCACAAATAAAGCGCAGCTGTATTTAGACTCGGTAATTGCAGCCATGCTAATGATCCCTGTGTCTGTCCAGTTGAAAAGGTGTACTTTATCTCCTAAAAAAAGTAACTGTATGTTTTATGTACGCCATTTGTTGATAAGCACCTCGCTGTTTAATCTTTCTGCTTACTTATTATATGTGCTCTAAAACTGCATGTCTAATTGAGGAGCTGTGAATCATTATGTTCAGAAAGAGTTGTGTCCCTGTAGAATAAAAGGAAATGCCACAATGTTTGCAAAGAGAACTAAAGTAAACCAGCTTTCTAATACCATGTAAACATGGAGTTATATTACATCAAATTACACCTTTGAGTTTGTAACCGAAGTTCTTTTTTTTTTTTCTACCTATAAAATAACATTTTCATACGTATGGATGTAATAATTCCTATCAGTTTGTTAGTGGTAACTAAGTATTTTTGGGGAAAGTGGCGATAATCATTTAAAGGTTATTTTCAAAAATATATATATTTTTTTTCCTCTGGGGATGCTGATTTTTATGAAGTTTTTACAACTCTTACAAAATATCAACACTGACTTTAATCACAGCAACATAACTTAATTGGTATATTTTCATAAGCTATGCAACATTTCCATTAATTATTATCACATTGTAGTTGTACTGATTAATCAGGAGCCAGAAATTGTGTCTGATTGCTTGGTCTATATGCTTTGTTCCTGATGTAGACATGTTTGCTCCAGTCTTTGTAGCATTTTGAGTATCTATTAGCTTGGCATCCAAATAAAAAAAAATCCTCATTGGTTCCTGTGTCCTCTGTCACTTTTTTCAGTAGTTAAAACAGTTTAATCCGTTGTTAACACGTCGTAACCTGATTTTCTGAGCCGCTTTTAAACGCAACGTGAAAGCTGAGACGCTCGCGCTGGGTTTACACCTGTGCAGAGCTGCGCAGGTGTGTGTTAGAATCATTACAGCAAAACGCAAAGAACTTTGCACAGTTTCCCCCCCAAACTAACAGACTGTTGAGTAAAGCTGTTGGATGCAGGTAATATTAGCTAAAACATGACTCGCTAATACCAACACAGCACATTAACCTTATTAGCTGGTAGCTTCTAATTGCTTATGGTGAGTCTCTTTGGCTCATAGATGATTTTTAAGGTTATCTGTATAAAATGCTCCCTTGGGGTGAACATGCTTTGTAGTTGTGAAACTGCTTTTTTTAGCAGTTGTCTGTTTTTTCACATATCTTTTTTGAACATTATGTATACTGTCTGATATCCAATAGAATGTGTTTCAGCAAAGCAACACTGTCAACAGCTGAAATTCTTTGATTCAGACACGATAAGACGAGCCTTCCTGACAGCTGTAAGCTCCGAGTTTGAGCCTTGCTTATCCCAAGACGTTCTCTGCTCATTATTATTTCCCCCACGTGGCTTTCCTTCCCGTTCAATCTTAAGCATCAATGACTTTCTTCATTCTCCACCTTCCCCCTCTTAGTTTTTCTACGCTCCATTAGTATTTGTGCACTACATTGGTTCTAAAACCACACACAGGCATAAACACCTGGGCGACAAACACACCTTGCAGTTTGACCCATACATCTGTTTAACTAGAGCGACAAGCTGTTGCGATTTGGAGGGACATTGATTTCAAAATCAAGTTTGCTTCCCTCCAGTGCCTTTTTGCCAACTGGGAGCTGGGGCTGCCTAAATCTGCCAAGGAACAGCTTTTCGGGCCATGGCGCCTGTTTGTCCGTGGCTTACATTTCTGCCTCTCTCACTTTCTCCTCTCTCTGTTGCTCCTGGTGATGCAATGTTTTACAGTGAGACTGAGAATGCATTTTACCCACGAGTGTCTTTCAGAGTCATTTTGTATGCCGTGTACTACGCAATACACACACAAATCAGGAACAAACCTGTTTTAGTTCTTTCTATGCATATGAAAACACTTATTTTGTTAGGTCTAGGTAACAGACTGAGTTTAACAAGTTCATCAGGGGAAAATAAAAATGTACCGGTAGTTATTTGAGAAAATATGGGAGAGGGCAAGCATGTCTTGTTCACTTTTTCTATCTTTTCTTTTCCCATCATCTACTGAAGAAATGCTGATTTCTTCAACTCCATTGTCCACTTGTTGGGTCACCCTCTCTGTGCAGTTTCACTGGGCACCTGGAGGAAATTCAAACTTTAATCAGAAGCGATTGTACGATCGCATTGGCTCATTATAGCTGATTTTGTACGGTTTATTGAGAGCCTACCTGTGCGAGATTACACTGCAACGTGTTCGGATGTGATAGAATGCTGGATTGTTTTTAAAATAATTGTGAATTAATGTCAATCCGATGCTGCGTACTGAAAGCCTTTCATATAATGTCAAATGACAACCCCAAACGTTAATGCATTTTATTGGGATTTTTTGCAATAAACCAAAGAAAGTTAAAAAAAAAAAAGCCATTTTGAAGTGGAAGGGAAATGATTACTGGCTTTCAAGTTTCTTTTGAAGTACTTTGACAAACTCGTTTTCTTTTTACAGAAAATATATTTTACTCCAGTATTTTTTTCAGACATAAAATGTATTTTTTATTTCTGGGGGGGAAAAAAAGACATTTTTTTCCAGAAATGAAATGTTTGACAGGTCATATGTGGTTTGATTTGTGGCCTGAATTGAGCTCACCCTCATAAGTGAATTATCCTTGAAAATTATTAGTCTTTTTTTTTTTTTTTCAGTTATTCTAGCCAACATTTTGGTGAAAAAAAAAAAATAAGTTGCTGCTTTAGAAAAGATCTGTGGAAGACGCTTTAATGTTGAAGTCTTATGTTGGTGAATATGTTTTTTATTCTGCTTTATGGATCATTCAGCTTATTTTGTAGAAAGGCGAAGCATTGCTCTCTTCGTATCACTGTGTTGCACCACAGGACCCAGAAGAGCCCAAAGCAAGGCTGGAGTGAAATACATGTTGACATTTCCAAGTGGTTCTGAAAGATTGTCCTGTGGACAAATAATGCTTTTTGGTTGCATGAGCTCAATGTTTGTTTCCGAGAAAAACACTCACAGAGAGAAATTGCTGAGGCACACACGTGAAGACGGTGCTGGACTCAATGAGGAAAAAAAAAAAAAACATTTAGGCGTACATGACACACACAAAAAATAAAAATACAGGTCGGTGACATTGCATGCTCCTCATCTACCTTTTTAAAAGTTAGAAGATATTTTATTTTGTCTGTTACTAGTTAGCCTTGGTAGAAGAATTTTGTCTTTCAATTTTGCTTCTTTTTTTCCTTAAGTTACATAAAATTAATGAAGATGGAACTTGTAAAGTTGCAAAAAATTGACAACGGCTTGATTTTTATAGCAGTGATTAAATGAAAATGTAGTGAAGCCTATTGCCACGGCCATTGCTTAGACTGACAACAGAGAGTCAATTTGTAGGGTTTTCTGGCATACAGAGACCAATAAAAAGGTCTAAAAAGTGCAAAGAGTGGTTAAATGTAAGTGAAGAGTCTTTACTGTCTTGACCCTTTTTCTTAATGATGTCTGCTGTCCCACTTTTGCATACAAGACATCAACCTGTGGGGAAAGTCCAGTTTAAAGCTGTGTACCCATCTTTTCTCTTCTGTGCTCTCGGCTGGTTACAATTTGGTGGCGTCCAGCTTCTTTTTGTTTTTAGAAACGGCGGCAGGTTCACGTTGGTGTCTGAGGAATTCACACACAGTTTCTAATTTCCAGTGTTCTGATCTTTGAGCCAGTGTATCACTTTTGTCTTGAATTGGTGAAAATAAACGGCTCATCGTCAAATAGCTCCACTAGATATAAATATTATGCACTTTGCATGAAAATGACAAGTTTTTCCTGATTTAAAAAAATAAGACCGTGGGAGGGCGTCTCTTTTTTTTTACATCACAGAAATCCCCTTCACTGCTGACTTTATGTACAACTATTGACAGGAGGATCATACAGAGTACAGATGACTAAATCAATTAAATGAAAACTCCCATCCGAGTATCGTCTCTAACTCGATGCATCTCGCAATCTGTGAGCCGACAGTGTGCTGCCGAATTATAAACCAGAGCACATCTGGTGAGCAGTTCATCCTCCAGATCAACATCAAAACCCTGAGACATTTGATTGCTCGCAAAGGTAAACTGACTTTTTTTTTTTTTTTTTTTTTTTTGCTATATATTGATTTGGAAGTTGTTTAATGGGGAAAAAATATTGGTGATATTTCTGAAGTAGCACCACAAAGTCAGTGATTTTAATTGCAAAAAAAAAACGCAAAGTAAATAGAAAAATCTCAGAAGGGCTGAGATACATTTTCCATGTTAGACGTGTTGAACTGAAAGGGTTAAGTAGCACACACAGTGCAATGCTATGCAAACTACAAGTCCTGCAGCCGTGCAGCTTTCACACCAGTGGAGAACCTCACAAAAAGAGTTCAACTTTTTGTTTCTGAGAAGTTGAACTCTGAGATTGGGTTTCAAAATGCTCCGGTGTCCGATTGCAGTCGTCAGTGACGTAAACGAACAGCTTGACACTAACAAAATGTTACGGTTTCGCTGAAAACCTTCTCCTTGTGAACGGACCATTAATTGAAATACTCTCACACCCACTTCCTGCCTGCACCTCTGTAGTCGTGGTAACGCTGTTCATCGGGATCTCTGTCCGTAACAGAGAATGTGCAGTGCAGCTGAAGCTCTCACTTTTGACCTCTCTCAGTGATCTGTAATCTATTTAGCTAAATTGTTTTTACCGTCTCTGCCTTTGAGGCGTTATTTTCATCAGGCGTTTTGTTTGAGGTGGTCATTGTTAGATGACAATAGTTTAGAGAATGTCTCCCTTTATTGCCATCCTGAAAGTGATTTCAGCTACAAACTTCCACAGCTTCAAATGTGCTTGGTAATGTGTCTATGCTGTCTGGCCAAAAACACAGTGAAACAGGGTTTCTTATCACTGCACAATAAGCTACCCACAAAAAAAGAGGCACAGACAAACATGTTTTGTTTTGGGGTTTTTGGGGGGGAGTTTTTTGGTTCGCTGCTCAAACTTTCTGTCTCTCCCGACTCTGCAGACAATAAAGTCAAAGCTAATAAGATGATTGTCTGGGCTCTTACTCTATTATGACAACTCGCGCAGTCACAAGCATTGCAACATGCAAGGCTATAATGTGAAAGGAGAAATGATTGCCTTGTATAATAATGAGTTTGAAGGACAATACAGCTCAGCCTGCGGCTGTAGTTCCACATGCGC
The DNA here is from genome assembly GCF_001443285.1 of Poecilia latipinna. NCBI lineage: Eukaryota > Metazoa > Chordata > Actinopteri > Cyprinodontiformes > Poeciliidae > Poecilia > Poecilia latipinna. Next base: position 162,083 of record NW_015112992.1, read on the forward strand.
TTGCAGTTTAAGCACAATATCATCTCACAATTCATGAAGTCGTGTTATTAAAACCATTACTAACCTCGCCCAATACATATCATATATCCCCTTATTATTTGCCACCATGTGGGAGCTTATATTAGCAAGACATAATTATTTCTTTTTATATATATATAATGGAATTACTACACAAAGTGGTGTGTTGATGCATGCCTAATTGTCCTTGGAGTGAAATGGGATGTGATATTAATAAAAGCTACTTTGATTTATTTATTTTTTTTTCAGCTGCATAATGGACCAAATGTCAGTCCTACGATGATCTGTAACAGCCTATATTTAGAATTAAAACCATAGTTTGACAATACTTCTAAAATAATCTTTTGGTATTTGTTTGCAGCTTCAGGCTCTGGGATCGGACTGATTTCTACACAATAACAAAGATATTCAGCTTAATGATGAGCAGCACAGTAGATACCTGTGTTGCAGCTAAACACAGTAGACAAATTGTAGAAAGAGAATAATTGCAAACACTGTCCATTAGAAACAACATGTCATGTTGATGCTACATGAATTGAAGGCTTTCGATCACACAGCTGGTTCTGTCTGAAAACAGTTGCTGCTGAAAGACAAAAGATCTTGGGGTGAAAAACAAAGACGAAACGATTTGAGAATGTTTTAGACATAGTAGGGATGGGTAATAAATCATTTAGAATATCACAATAAGCACATTATCCATACCGGCAGGAAATATGTCAGAGTTTTTAGTAATTTAACTGAACTCTAATCCAGAACCGCACAGCATTCTGGGGAATGTGGGCAGAGGAAAGGCTCAACCTCAGCAACCCAACAGAGCAAAGTGTGTGGCATCAGCTAACTCTCTCACTCTTTGGTAACCTAGCAACAACCTGCTGAGTCACTTGTGCATCAGCAATTCAATGTTTAACCGCCATATAACTTAACTGCTTTAAAAAAAAAAAAAAAAGCACAGTGTGTGGAGTGAAAGGAGAAAATGAGTCCAACAACTCCAGAGGAAACTGGATAAAACGGGAAAAGTTACATCACCAATTTGGCAGAATTTCAGGTATTTAAAACAAAAATTAATTGTGTAATGACTGATCTGAAAATATATCATAAAATATCACCTTCAGGCACAGATGAAATTACTCTACATATTAATTAAAAGTCATAATGACTTAACTGCTTTAATAAAATCACAACCCCATAAAGACTTCTCATATAGAGAAACTTTTCAGGAAAATACAAAATAATGTATCAAAACCAGCTCAAATAATTAAAGTTGTTGCAATTCTAGGTTATTGTTTTATGTTCTGACTCAGTAAAAGATATGACAGTGTTTGTATTTAGCTGTTTAGATTAATAGTAATGTTTCTGTAACATTTCAGTCACTGTTCAAAACAGCTGGAGTGTTTTGTTTTAAGACCTACCCTTGCAAAGTCCAGTCGTCGCCATGGTTTTATAGCAAATATTAACTTACTACCAAGCATGCACTTAGTGCTCGAACTGTACGAAAATCCCAAATCATGACCCGTTACTATAGCAAGTTGCTTCATGGTCCAGAAAACAAAGCTGTCTTAAGACTTCTGGTGTGAGAATAAACCAAGCATGAACAATATTGTAAATATGTTTTTCAGTTAGGTTTTTTTTTTTTTTTTTTTTTCGCTTTCTGTTGCAACACTTTCACAACCAACATCACCTCAAGGCAACCAACCAAAAAAAAAAAATAATAATTCCCTGCAGTTTATTCAGGCAGATTCAAAGTTAACTTCATACATTCCTGTTCAGCTGGGTTGTCGTCATAGTTGGCGTCCGTCGTGTGGACAGTGTGTTTCCACATATTCTCCCTGTAGGTCATGTGGCTGCCTCGACATCAGGCCGTTTCCATCGCACTTGTACTGCTCCTGACAGCAGGACCGCTGAGATTAAGTGTTAATAAAAAAGGTTTGTTTACTGCTGGGAGATGTTGGTAGAAGTCACTCAGGCTGTGACCATCCAATTTACCCTGAAGGGGAAACACTCGAGTCGTTGCAGAAAGCCAAACAATTAGGCCGAACGTGATATTTCCATGTACAAATAGCTCTTCAATCTCCATTGGGTGCATTAATACTTTCAATATGCCACTCTTTTTAAGCTTGCCGCAAATATCCAACGCAGGAATACGCATTTCGCATGCCCGTTAACTCTGCGGCTTTTGGCAGACAAAAACGTTCCCAAACATTGGTCATACATCACTCATTTCCATCTGCAACTTGCTTTTGCACCAGTTCTGAGAGTCCCAATGCAACAGCACATGAATATATGCAAATACATGAGTCTCATTATGCGTCTGACTTGCCTTCGGTTCAGACTGTCATTTTTAATGGTCCACTCGCAGCTGAATTAACTGAGTGTCTCATGAGTGATTGACAGCTTTGACATTTGGATTGTGTAAACAATTGCTTTGACGAGGCATGTCAGGCTGCCGGATCAACCTGCTCTGGCAGTCGTCGTCGATCCTCTCTATGGTTGCCACATTGACAGAGGACAGACTCGTTTTTCTCTCTGGGTTGTCAAACCAAGCTAAGGCCTCTAAAGTATTCCACTTTGCTATTATTTTAATAAGTTTTTTTTTTTTTTTTTTTTTGGGAGAGATTTTAAATTATGAAAATATTCTTCCTAATATTAGAAAACTTGCTTTTCATACTGTAAATAGCTGTAAGACATCTTTCTGGGGCATTTAACAGGAAAAGCTTAGTCTGCTTATACATCACTGTAAACTGAACTAAAATGGAGAAGAAAGTAGTTATATCCTGGACTAAAAACACTTTTTATTGGCATCGGATATCTTATAATTAAGGGAGAAACACAAAAGTAGATAAAGGCATGTGCTGAAAGGCAGACGTGATAGAACTGAATTTCAATTGGACTTAATTTTGACTTTTTGATATTTGAAGTAGATTCTTGAATTTTTTTATTTATTTTGCATAGTGCCTTGCGGTAAGTGATGCTGTCAGCTGAAAGCATACAAATCGTCTCAAAATATGAGGGAAGAATGCTTGCTTTTCTGAATTTTTATGTTAAAACTACTGATTCTCTTAGCTACTTGGCTAATTGTTTGTAGTGGGTTTGTAGTGGGTTTTATTGTTCGAAGTGAAAATCCAGCAGAAATGCCCTGGGTTTGAATCTTTCTGTATGGAGTTTGCATGTTCTCTCTGCGTACTCCGGCTTCCTCCCACAGTTCTAAAACGACTTCAAAACATAGGACCAGGAACTCCTCCAACACTGCAAAATTAAGCGTGTGTAGATGATAAATAAAACCTGTATTAACGACAATTCAGACTTTAAAACAATGGCCAGTAAGAAGGAATCCGGCATCATCAAATCAGTTTATGTGTGTGTTTTGGAAGTTCTGCCCATCAGCTCCTTTTTTAAGTCTTTTTTTTTTTCTGTCTGAAAGCTTCCTGTGTTTTATGCAGTTGATTCTGCAACCTTCCCTCGTAAACAGAAACTCGGTTGAAATGTTCAACACTGCAAAAGCATCTAAATGATGCACATTCTGTTATGAACTGCCGTAACATTAACATGTTGTGTCTTTTTCTGTCCATTTTGGACAGAAAAGGGTAAATGAAATGGGCGAGCAAACATTGTGTCTTTATTTTCCTTGAAGTGAAAACAAAAAAGCAAAGTTTTGACTTTGATTATTTGCAGCTGTATATAACTGAGGCATGTCATCTACAGACAAAAACCGAGGTGAACGTGTACAAACTAGCATCTCATGTGATTCCCCCTGTTTTTTCCCCGCCTAGCTCCGTCTTTATTAATTCTGCCTTGGTCCGGTAAGAGAAAATAGATCAATCTGTGTTTGCCTTTCTCAGATGAGAAGCTAAAAATGAAATTGACATAACTGATTTTAGAGAGCTGAGAAATGAGGGCAATGATTCAACCTGGCTTTCATTTTACTTCTGCATTGAACGAAATGGAATTTGTGCTTCAGTCTTTCATTGAGGAGCTATTAGTGGTTCAGCTTGCACTCCGTCAAAAAGCTGACAAGGTCTTTGTCTTTAACTCTGTGCTGATGATGCTTTTAATCAACACTGATTAGTCTCAATAATAGAATGTAAACCTGATTTTAATTTATTTCCTGTTTCTCTTGATTGCAGTTAATAGTACTAGTTTGTAGAGGTAATAAAGCCATTAGTGGGCAATAAACTAGAAGCAGGGATTTGATTTTGTAATTAGTCAGTAAAACATCCATTTGTTTGATCTCAGCAGTCCAACAAAATATTCTTTGCTCTACATTCCTCATATGTCGACAGCTCTGCTTTCAGGCTCTGCTCTCGTCTGATCAATAAATCTGAAAGGTACTATGAAACGAGGATTGATCAGCCGTCACATCACACCCCCGCCCTCTTTGACGCGTCTTAGGTAATAGATAAAAATATTAATCTCCTCCGGTTATCACATGTTCACCTTACGGCTTTTTTTTTTTTTCTAATCATTTTTTTATTCTTATTAAATATGTAGCAGTTCCAGTCTGTATGAAAATCTGGGAAGCCATTTTCTTGGTACGCTGCTTTATTTGCTTTTTATTGATAAAAACAGTTGAGCACAAACTAATATGCAGCATTATAAAAACTTTGCAGACGAATATTTACGACATAAATCTGTTAAATTTTTACATATTACCAAATGACAATATATGTCATCTTAAGGCTCTAACAGATTCATATTATAGGCACTTGCATAGAATTTAATTGTGGTTCAACTCTGTTCACACTAAAATAATTCAAATACGTAGATTAACGAGCTGTTCATGTTCGTGCAGGCAATTTTTAATCATAAAAGCAAGTAATGCTTCAGTTGCAAAAATCACCGTGCTACTTAACTTCATGCCAAAACCATAAATCATGACATGTTTTTTTCTGTAACATGATATAGTGTCTATATTTATTTGATGGTATTTTCCCCTGGTGCCCCAATAAACAAGCATCGGATGTAAGACACTATGGTAAACATCTACTTACTGTAGATGAAAAAAAGAATCACTACAGTCATTTTTTTAACTATAATGTTATATCTTGGCAGTAGCCTACATTACATCATCATCTTATTCTGAACCACAAGTTTACAAAGAAGAAATTCAGTATCTATAAAAGGTCCTGTCGACTGATATTTGACAAACTCTCTTGAGTTTTGGAGTGAGTTGATAATGTTGTATATATTACCTAACCAGGATCTCATTTTTCACCTTCGTATTTAAAGAAAAAAAGCATTGAGAATCGACAGATTAAAACATTTTGATAAACGACGGCATTTGAATTATAAAAAATAAAAATGCGTCACAATGTATGAAACATGGCCTGCCTAGATTAAATTTGTGTCTGCTTCTTTGGTCAAAGTTTGAGTACCAAATATATCTCTAGCTTCTGGTATTAACTTAGCAGCTAAAGTTTGATGGTATCTTATGTTTGAACAAACATGCTGACACTTTCTTACAACTCGCAACATTCACATCAGTTCTTTATTTCATCCTGTAGAAGAGCTGCAGTAATGTCTGTTCAGGTTCTTGGGCAGGATTTTGCCGTCTTTCTGTTTCAAGAGACTTTAAGATGTCCGTCGTCCTCCAGTAAATTTCCTCACTCTGTTTGGAGAGCTCAGAAGAAGCTAGATGTTTCTTGTGTTTTCTTTGTACAATGTAGGAAGGTTTTTCTAGCATGGTCTTTGAAAATAGCACATCATCACTTTCTGGACGTTAGACCCTCAAAGCTCGGTTCACTCTAACTACTGATTAAGCACTGATTATTGGATGAAAATCCCTGCAGTGTCCTCTTTATTTCATCCCCAAGGTGTTCTGCTCGGTTGAGGCCGGGCCAGTCGAGTTCTTCCACACCAAACTCCTCCCTCTGAGAGCCTTTTAAAGTTTATCTTTTGAATTTGATTGGTTTTTATTATTGACCCTGAGGAGTCGATCCAATACTGCATGCTGACTAAAGTCTCTGGGAAACAACTTATTAGCACTAAAAGTTGTTATCCCTGGTTACTTGTAATGAAGTCTTAAAGAGCAAATTTGGCTTCAGCTTTCTTAGGCTGACTTTTTGTCTGTAGACGCAACTAATTCATCCTTTCACTTTGCTGATTATTTTTTGTTTGCTGCAGAAGCAGGAGTTGTTTGAAAATGATCAAATGAAGTGCTGGAATAAATAAAATAAAATAAAAAGTGGAAAAGTCCAAAAACATATAAATATATGGCACTGTACATAATTTTTATTTTGCAAAGATATGAATTCTTGGCACAGATTTAAGATGCTGGGCAATCATCCAACAGAAACTGTTTTTTCTGTACGAGAAATATCCATGTAATTTGCATTACCCATGGTCCAGATTAGTCTAAATTATTTTAACCTTTTTAAATGGATGTAAGAAGCAAGGTAATAGTTACTGAAATCATTTTCGTAATATCAGAAGGTTGTTGTCTCATCTGCAAAGTCAGTTTTTCCTAAGATTTTAAATCTGACAAAGTAAAGCTCCTAAAGTAAGTTATGCTTTTGATCCTGATCATACAAATTCGGCTGCTGTTTTTCATGCAGCGTGCCTCAACGCAGTGTTTCTTCCGCACTTTGTTCCCCTGAATGTCGGGCTGGAATCCAGGTCTAGCTGATCATGGCAAAACCCTTTCGGCGCCATCTCAGGCCACGTCACGAAGCTCACATTATTCGCTCCAGGGCACGTCTTCTCTGTCAGAAGATCTTAATCAAATAAGCGTCTTTTTGAAGGGATGTAAAGCCAGATTGAGACTCGGCAGCCTATGGATGTGGGTTTTTGTCAGTAAACAAAGAAGATTAGAAGTCAAGTTGTTGTTATTTGAAGAAAGTTGTTCTGAATTAAAGAGTCTTTGTGTTGCCGTAACTGAGTGATGTGAACAGGATTGGTGTGTCGATGCAAATGTTCTGAAAATTTGTTCTTTTTTCTTTTTTTCTTTTTTCTTTCAAATTTAGAAAGACAACTACTTCAAAAGCATATAATATCTCCCCGGTATTACCATGATTCCCTGCAGTAAAATTGTTTTATTGATTAGTCTCAAATTATTTCTTCTTTTCTGCAACCACGTATTTTTAATTAAAGTTTTCATTCTTACCATAATATCGATCCCACTGGATTAACAAAACAGCAAAACGGATTGAAAACATTCAGTCTTTGACATTTTACCACCGTGGGTGATTAATTCAGAGATGTGGCCTTTTTTTTAACCTGACACGTCATGGTTTCATGTTTTTAGTTTTTTAATCAGACATGCTGACATGTAAAATTAATTTCCGTAATCTTCATCTTGTGTCGGTGGAGAGGCATCTGAGAAGGGAATTGGACTGAAACAACAAACCAGTAAGGCGCAGAGTGTCATGGAAACAAAAATAACCATAACTATCCGAAGTGGTTCAGTATCTAAAATGTCACAACACAATATAACTCTGCAAATGAAGTTATTTGAAAATAATAAAATATGTGAATGCAAGAGTTATGCCGTTTTCTGTATAAAGAAATTGAGAGATTTTCCACTTAATAAAAGAAGATGACACATTGCTGTGTAATAATGTAATAGGTACAGGTACATATTAATACATCAGAAGCTGAGAAAAATCAAATATCTTTCAGTAATTGACTATAAAAAGTGAAAATAATTCTCTAGAGATTCATTTTTTTAATCTTCTACTGACACTCAAGGTTTATGAGAAACTGAATTCTGGGTTTTTATTAGCAGCAACATGCAAACGAACAGAAGCAAATGCTTGAAATATGTGGCTCTTTGATTAAATTATTGAAATAAAAAAAAAAAGTTTTTTAAAATTATTCCATCAGTGACACTTATTTGGACACATTTAGTTAAAATATTTAGTTTTTAAATCTCGTAAAACATGTTCGTAGGAACCGAACAAACTTCACTCACTGGAATTTTTACTGTCAAAAAAAAAAAAAAAAAGAACATTATCATCCTTCTCGTATACAAACTGCACTAATTCCCTCACCGATGCAAATAGAAAATGAGATCAGCAATCTCATTTCAACTGCAACAGGCTTCAGCTTCACTTTGCAGCACTTTTGCTGTCAGCGTCTCCAGCAGATTCCCGACATGTGTCTCAGTAGGACATTAAGAGAACGACTGCGCTTGTTTCACATCCTGTCAGATGCCATGAATGCTTCAGTGTTGCTCTCTGTATGTTTTAGGTGGCTGTGACAGGGGCACACCTGGGGCAGGACCCATGAGGAGTCATAGAAGATGCTCACAGCCTGGGCGCTTCTGCTCTTCTTAGCCATGTGGGTGAGAAGCACCTCTGGTGGCCCGCTCTCCTTCAGGATAGGTAAGCCGCAGAACAAAATTGCAATCATGTATTTCCTAGCATCGGTCGTCGGGGATTTTTATGTGATGGACTAAGAGCAAGTAGGTGGAAGTGGAAGAAAAAAAACAAAAACAAATGTGGTTCTCAAATGTTTTTGCAAGTAAAAATCTTAGAAAGTGGTATGAATTTGTGTTCTGGCCAGTGTATCAATATTTTATAGACCTGCGTTTTGCTGCGACTCCTTTGGGATTTTGTCTCTGCCAGCTTTGGACATATAGATTCTGAAGTTTCTTTATTTCTCTTTGCAACATAGCCAAAGTTCAGTCAGACTGGATGGGACGGTGTATGTCAGCCAGGCCTGTTACAATAACACATTTTTACTAAACTATAAATGGTCAGAAATTGACAGTAACGCTGTTATTTCGAGACTGTTTTTAAGTCATATGTTGATAATGGCATGAGAATAAGACTAATGAACCATAATTTTATACGGAACCCGGAGATATTTTATATATCCGAAATAAAAACGCAAACACCAAAGACAATAAATAAAACAAAAATGAAAAACGCACATAACCACATTCATTAATAACATGGATTATGAAGTCTGTGTAAACAAAATTGCCCTTCAAAAAAAACATTAATCATCAGAATGGAAACTATAGGCCTCATCTTAATTTATCCTGCAGTTAACTGATTTAATTAATAGCTTATCGCTTAATGTCAACATACATTTTTAAGTCTTGTCACTGATTCTGAATTTAATTTATGTCTTGACCTTGACTGGTTCATTCTGGTAGATGTTTTAGTCTAAATCATTTCATTGTAGCCCGGGCTGCATGGTTATGGTTGCTTTTTCTTCTAGAGGATAAACGTTTGCTCTGGTCTGAATAAAGTCGTTTGCAGCCTCCAACAGATTTTCCTCCAGTATTGGTGTATTGGTGTGGTTTTAGCCCCGCCTGTCCTCCCCGACATCTTGGACCAGCTTCCCGATTCCTGCTGCAGATAATGCATCCCCACAGCATGATGCTGCAGCCACCATGGGTTTTAATTTCCAGGGATATTGTTTTGTTTGGTTTTGCTTTGTATGCTGATGTTGGCTATTGGACTGGAGAACCTTCCTCCAAATGTTTGCTTTCACGCTTTGTTTCAGTGAGCAGTAAGTTTCAGTGAGCAGTAAGTTTCTTCTTGCCACTCAACCATAAAAGCCAGATTTGTGGAGTGCATGACTAATAGTTCAAATTACCTTGATGATGGATTTTGTTAGGCGGTATTACAGTAAAAGGCTGAATACAAATGAATGCCAATATTTTAGAATTTTTTATATAAACAAAACTGAAAGCATGGATCTTTTTTTTTTCACTTCACACATATGCACTACTTTGTTAGTCTGTCACCTAAAATCCTAAAAAAATACATTATTTGTGGTTCTACCATGAAAAAGAGTCGACTTCAAGGTGTATGAATACTTTTGCAGGAGCCTTTTAAGAGGGACAATTAGGCACGTGACCAGCAAAAACTTTCCCTTGATGGATAAATGACTGAGCAGCAAACTGAGTTGTTGATGACATTAAAGAATAAACTTTAAGGCTTCTTTCAAGCAGCCTGTCTCGTACACCTCACCAGACGTTAACTGTCTCATTGTGAAAGGAAAAACAGCTTTAAAGAAAATATCTCAAAAGCCACATGGGAGACTGCGTACTTCTGTATTTTGCTCAAAACGTGTTGAAGAAAAATTTCATGAAGACGTCAGAAAAGTGTGTCAAAGTGAGATTTCTGTGACATGCTCTTCCTCTCCGAATCTGAACCGCTTCACTTAATGAGATATATTTTCAAAGCTTGGGAGCCAAAACAAACTTTTCAGTTTGAGGAAACTTCAGACGTTGAATATATGGTCTTTACCACGGAGCATTGGCGTTTTAGCAGATACCTCCTTTAAGTTTAATTTTGAATGTTTAATGCAGTGGTGTTTATTAAGTCTACAGAAACAATCTTTGTTTCCTGGAAACCACAATCTTTTTTGTTTTATTCATATTTTTATTTTATTGTTTTCTAAACTATTCAGAGCAAGGGCATCCAGATATTTTCTGAAGCCACATCTGGTCCAGAGACACACTTGGATATCTCATACTTGAGCGATGGAGAAAAAGTACTAGACCGTCGCTCCGTGGCCCAAATATATCTCGTCAGATAAAAGCACATTTTGCAATTAATTCATTAGTTAAGGTCCAAAAATCTAAAAGAAGAGTGGAGAGACACAGAATCAGATTTGCATTCAGTGTAAAGTTTCATCGGTCAGGGAGCACCGTCATCTCGTGGTCCAACGTCTCATTCAAGTCCAACTCTGCTGTCCATCAGGAAATACTCGAGCACCTCACGCTTCCCCTTGCTGACCAGCTTTCTGGAGAAGCTGATTTCATTTTCCAGCTGGCCTTGCCATCTGCTTACTAAAGCACAATATCTGCTTTTGTGACCATCGTTGTGCTTGATTGGTCTGCAAACCGGCCTGACCTAAACCCCACAGGAGATCAATGTGGTATTGTTAAGAGGAAGATGGGAGGCACCGGGGCCAACGATGCAGATAAGCTGAAGACCACTGTTAAAGCAACCGGGTCTGTTTACTGAGACAGAGCCGTATTTGCCCTTGACCGTGTATGAATTGGTTTAGATAATGCATCATTTTCAGAACCGGGCTGTATGTAGAGAACAAATATCTGATGCAGTGTGACTAAGACTTCACCTGGCAAAAGCTTGAGCGAGTGTTCATCTATGTTTCTAATTTGGCTTTAGTGGAAAGACATGTGCATCGCCTATAGAAAGAGTAATGGAAAGATTAAGATACATTTTCAGAATAAGCTTCGTTCTGCAGAGAGCAGAGTTTGCTCCCGGCTTCTCTGGGGCCTTGTAGATCTAACCTACAAGAACCCAAGGTCACACACAAAAACCAAATATCACAAGATGATGATAACTCCTTTAATCAAAACTTAAACTTAACAGAATGACACTTACTGAATCCAAAAATGCACATTTTGAGGATTTCATTATCCTCTTCCTGATACCTTACTTGATTTTGTTTAATCAAATAAACAAAATCTTCCCATGAGGACATGTAAGACGTCTGTTTCAGGTGTTGCCTTAAAACGCATCCAAATGTGTGTCTCAGATTAACTCATGTTGTGATGCAAAACACAAAAAACACTATCTTGTTATTTTGCTCATGAACATGGGTTGAAAAATATAGAAATAATTGTGGAAATTCCAGCCAACCTAAAACATGAATGATAGTTTGACTTACTGCTAGAGAAGGAAAAAAAATATTTTTCTTGACTTACAGTGCTCATGATTCATCCATCTGTGCAATTTGCAGATGCCTGAAGATTTCTAGCATAAATAGCTTGGGAATGACTAATCAGGAAGGAGATGGGTTCTGTGCCCTGGAAATGGACATTTTATTGGTATGAAATGTGTACATCCACCCTAAACCAAACATAAAATACCATGTAAAGATGCATAAGCCAGGAAGTGAAAGCCTGAACACAAGCAGGTCACCAAATGGACAATACAAGACATACCAGCAATTTAGTTGCAAAGTGACATAAGGACGAAAAAGGCAATATCTCGGAGAGGCCATCATAAAACTCTGGTCTCAGTTCCATAGATAATGTTTGGGCAGAGTTGAAAGGTATGTTGGGTCAAGAACACATTACAAACCTGACCAGCTGCATCAGGAGAAATGGAGCAAAAAGTTACTAGGATGATCTTGTGAAAGCACACTAGAACGTTTTAATCTAGTAAATAAAAAACAAAAAATCAGTTCTGCAAAAAAGTAATATATAAATATAAACTTCTGTTTTAAAACAATGTGCCCCCCTGCCAGCATGCCTAGGTGGTCCCCATGTGGGGAAAAGGAGGGCCACAGCCCACATGGGCCCTACATGGGCCCTATATGGTGGTGGCCCACCTGGGTTTGTCCATTCAGGGCCCATGTAGGGCCCATGTGGGCTGTGGCCCTACATGGGCAAACCCATGTGGGGCCATCGTGGAACCCGCGAACAAACCCATATGGGTCCCGTATATCAGCCCTCCTTTCCCCCACATGGGTCCCACCTAGGCATGCTGGCTGGAACTTCATTTGATTAAGCAAAAAGCAATGCTTTTGATTATCTCAATGGACGTAAAATACGAAATGTTTATTCAGATTTAATGTCAAACAGCTATAAGGGAAAGATTGTGTTTTACACAGTGAATTTTAAAATCTGTTGTAAATTGTATCAGAGAGCTGAAAACACCTTGAGATGAAAGCTTAATTTATTATTTTTTATATATATAAAAAGAAAATAAAAACATATTTCTCTGAGTGTTTCCTGGTGTCCTTAGCGCTCAGCATCGTCAAGCTAAGTAGTCTTTTCCAAAGACATGTTCTGTTCAAATGAAAGTATTGCTTAGTTTTTTTTAAGTCTGTCTTTCAAACTCCTTAGTGTATATAAGAGCTGTTGCAAAGCTCTTCTGATCTTTAAGTCTGCTATTGTACAAGAAAAATGTTTATCCCTCCATTATTTCAAATGTTAACAGAACTGAGTCAGAGCACACTGTCACTTCTTAACAGCATCAACATTTTCTTATTTCTGAAAAGAACACTTTTATCACTCAGTAGATTTCTCCCCTGTCTGCTCGCTCTCGGCTCTGCTTCTGCGTAATACTGTTTGCAGACTGTCACACAGTGCTTTCAAACCACTTTGTGCTTTCTGAAAACAGCTCAAACCCAGAGTTTTCTTATATGAAAACACCAAGAACAAATCATTCCGTTGGATTTCGAATGTTTGCCGGTTCACGAACAGCAGCTTTTTTTTTTACCCCTTTGTGTACCTTCGCTATTCATCACCAGCCCCTGTCTGACCGTATTAATTCAGGTCTACAGCAGCGCCGGTTGTTTTTCTGCTTCCTGCTGCATCATTGATGGATAATTAGCTGCCTGGCCTGCTTTTTCTCCTTTTTCTCTAATGTCATCTCTGCACATCACCCGGTTTGTTGCCAGTGTACCTTCATTACGACGCATAAATATGCACCGACAAAAGGCGCACATTTCAAAGTGCAGTGGGACACACAAACAAATGTGTAACCCCAAAGCATCGCCACAGACTCCCCTCTGCCATTTGTGCTTTTGTAGATGGTATTTAGCATGGCTCTCCCAAGAGTCCTGCCTGGCTGGCATAATGTCACTGTCTGGCCTTCACTGAACGTGACGCTGCCAAAAACAGCCTCCCACCTCTTCCACATTACCCCCAGGACCTTCCAGCGGCCAGCAGCAAAGATCAGTGTGGTTGGGCTAGTGGTCTTTGCTTTGGTGGCAAATCCATTGATTAAAATTAAAAATGACAAGCTTCTATTCATAAATAAGTCACTTTGAACATGCGATCCAAGGTGTCCATGTTCATTTATAGAACTTTTACAGATTCATTTCAAATTTTTATTAAGCATATGGAAAAAAGAGAAACTGAATTTGATGGGAATTTTATTATTTATTTATTTTTTGATAGACCATCACAAAGTAGCGTGTCATTTAAACAAGTCAGGAAAATGAAACATAGCTCTGAAAATTGACACAATTACTGTTTAGCCTGATTTACTCTGATACCCCTAAATGAAATCGGTGTTGATCAGTCCACCTACAAGTAGCTTAACCTCAGTATAAATCCTAATGCGGCCTCAGAGGTCAGTGAAGGAACATTAGAAAACAAAAAGCATCACAAAGACCAAAGACTAACCCTAAACAAGTTGGGAATAAAGTTGGGGAGAAGTTTAAAACTGGGCCAGGTTATAAAACAATATGAAACATCTCAGAGCACTGTCCAGTCCAACATCTAGAAAAAAACCATGGTGCTGCAAACCCATGAATATTTGGGTGTCCACCTTGCTGACAGGCCAGGTTGGAAAAGCATTAGTTGGAAAAGAAACCAAGAGGACCATGCTAATGTGGAGGAACTGAGATCTACAGCTCAGGTTGGACAATATTTTGGCTGATGATTTTAATCTTTTATCATGCACTTCACAAATCTGACCTCTGCAAAAAAACTGACGGGATACTTATAATGTTTAAAGAAGAGTTAATAACGTCTTTATTTTGTCACAAAACCTTTAGGTTACATAGCAAACGTAGAAGAAAATAAGGCCAAAATCAGTATTTTTGACAAACAGGTAAAACATTATTTGTGATGAATAAAAATACCCCAGAGTGTGATCTGGGTGGTGATGGCAGCATCATGCTGAGGGAATGCTTTTTCCTTCAGCATGATGCTGACCTGCAGGCAGCTGGTCAGAGGTTACGGAAAATGGATTGGCTAAACGGTGATGCCTGTATATGGAGGAACAAAACCCCTAAAGAAACCTTTAGACTTAAAATGAGAAGGTTTTCATTTAAGCATGTTTATGTTGGAAGGATTTTATACATAAACATAAGAGAGAAATAGTGAAGATACCTCAAAAAGAAATTATAGGGCACACTGTATTCAACCTGATTGAACACAAGGTATTTTGCAAAAGATAATATTAAAATAATTCAGTGTTTGGATGTAGAAAACTGGTATAAACTTCAAAGAAACTTGCAGCTATAATTGAACCGTGTGTCACGTTCTTTCCACTTCACAATTATTCACTATTTTGCAGCTGTTTACTAAATTAAACCGCCATAAAATACATTAAAGTTTGTGGCTGTAAACTATGTGATGGTATAGTTGGACAGGATTGTATGGCTTAATTACAGTAAAGAGTTTCAGAATCCTGAAGTGAATAAATGTTAACTCCAAGCATTTATGGAAAACACTGAACTGCGTAATATTATGCAAAAATCCCAGATCAACACCATATGGTGCAGCTTGTTTTTGTTGGTGGTATTCCCCCCCATCCGTTAAGTGAAGTAGTTTCTACTGCTTAATTTGATCCAGTCAGGAAAGGCTGCTTCTTTTGCTAATTTGGAGAAAATATTCCTCCGCTCACACATAATCACTGCCTTAAGCTGATTTCTGTTTTTTTTTTTTCTGTATACAGGGAGGGAAAACTTGGGCAAATAGTCTGGAAAATCAGACATGATCCTTCATTAGAGCTGGATTCATCAGGCACCCTGTCTCGACTCCATAAACACGTTCTCACGCAGACATGCTTTGCATCAGTCCTGTTCAATAACAGAGTGTAAGAGCCAATTATAAGCTGTTCCTAAATCAAAGGCAGTAGGGGGGTTTCACTGGAGACGGGCTCTTTTTTTTTTTTTTTTTTCCCATTTCATAGCCTTTATTGAATTTAACCTAATAAGAAAACCGGTGGGTGCAGATTAAATACTCTAAATTGATCACACTGGTTTTAGAATTGTATATTTTTAAATTTTCTACATTCAGACAACATTACTGCTTTGTATGAATAAGTGCTGCATTTATAACCACATGGAATACAAATTGACTTTTATTTAAATTTAAAAAAAAATCTCCCAGTAACTTCACAAAAAAAAAAAAGCAAATTTTTAAATAGTAATCAGAAAATGAGAAAATGTTAGACAACGCTGGCATTACTGAGAAACTTTATCCAAACTCGATGAAAAGAAACTGATCAAGGAAGCAACCAAGAAGAACACCATCACCACAATAAAACAATGCAAACAAAGGTTTTGCTTTTGGTGCAAAACCGTTTATGTTTTTACTAGAAAACTTGAGGTGAGAATTTATTTCATTTTCATAATTGCACTGTGAAAGTGACCAGTTTTGTTTCACTAGAAGATGCAACTAACAAAGCTTTGCAATGGCCTGCAAATGTTAAGATCTGTAAGTTTCACTGATTATTTCACTGGAGACGAGATGTCATTACAATCTGACAGATTTTGTCGTGAAAACTGTATATCGACCCCCAGAACAAAATAAGACTTTATGCTCAAAATGATTAATATGTGACCTGTGACTTCCAGGCACATAGTGCTATTTTAAGTACCTATGTTATTAAAAAAATGCTGTATTTATCAAACATAATATTCACCTCACTACTTTGCAGTTTGAAGCTCAGAAATTGGCCTTTGCCTCTTTAAGAAGCTTGTACTCTTTCTGTCACTCCACTTTCAGCACATCATCACAACAATCCTCCTCCATAATGCTGTTTACAACCATTCTTAGAGCTTTAAACTGGGAATTAGTTGTATTAAAAACCCAGCAGATGCACAGCTCCACCATTGCTAATTGCTGCTGCCAGTCTGGTGGAGTTGTGTGTGGGAGACTTGGGGTAAGGTTGCTCCGTTGTGTGGGTACTTGGGTGGAGACTGAAACTGCAAGGTGGAGATGTGTCAATAGGTGGCACACTGTACGAGGAAGCATTTCAGAAACCCAGAATTAGCCTAACGATTGCCTTCCTTTGCAGGAGATTTCAGGTAAACTTCATTGCATTGAACTGGTGCATTACGTGTGTCATCGTCAAACATTGGTGATTGTTGTGTTTGTGAATTTTACCCAGCGTTTACGCCTTCAGCAAGCGCTTGTTTCCCATTGGCTGAGGGTAGAACAAGGGGCTGGCTCTTAGCAGGCTAATCCTGAAGATTCAAGGATTTCTCAAATGTGCATGAGAGAATCTGACATTTTCTTAGTTGGACAAGCAAATATCAAGAAAGATTCTAAAAGAAATTTGTCATATGGAAATAAAAAGAAAATATTTAAGCATTTCCTACATTTGCCCCGGAGAATGAAATAATTTAATTTGCCAGATTAATACTTAAAAAGTCTCTTTTAACCTTTATCATTTGCAGTCAAGTGATATTTTAAATAAATCATGCACTATAATTACAGCAATGTTTAAGCAATGCAGAGTAATAAGACCTTTGAATTATCACAAAAACACAGCAGTGCACACAGTCAAATCCTCAAACTCATACCACAATGACTTTTGCCTGAGGCTTGTTAACCTGAAATGCTCATATTTGTTTATTTATTGTATTCTCCTTACTAATAATAAAAAAGAAACAGCTCGAGGACTAGCCGGACTCCTGGAGGAGCTGCTAACTGACTGGCACCACAGGAAGAAGTCGGACAAATCAACCTGTGCCTCTTTGCTCTGTTTTCCACACTCAGCGGGAGGAGATGATGGAGAATCCTCAGTGGGCTGAATTCAATTCGCTTCACCTCCAACTGCAGCAAATGCTGAGCCATCTTTACCGGCTCCTTTAGGACAGACGACGTTTGAGCTGTTGGACTGGGATTCAGTTTCTTTTGAGATAGATATTAGAACTGGAAAGCGTGCTGATAATAAGAGTCACAACAAGAGTCATTTCACCCCCCATTGTGCCGTAAATAGAGAGGACACACTCTAACTGTTGGTTAGAGTCACCCAAGAAAATATATTTCAAGTTATTTGCTTCTGGTTTATTTCCTCCAACTGTGTGAGGATTAAAAACGTAGCTGAATGAAGCGTAGCTATCCACAGCAGAAGTATTTTTGAGTAAAAAAGAAAAAAAAAAACATGCATAGACAAACCTCTGGAATAATGCACACCTTTTGCAAGGTTGTTGATGCCTGTGACTATTGGATGAGAGGGAAGGTTTACCCTGGATAGGTCACCAGTCCATGCCAGTGCCACACAGACGCACAAGACAAACAGTTGTGCTTGATCATACTGGTACCTCTTTCATTTTAGAGTGATCAAGCGTGTGACCACTTGTAACAAGAAGAATCCTCCAGCAGAACCAAAACCTGCTGTAAACAACCATCTAGTTTGACCTGCTGCTGCGAGTGTTGGGAAATGTAGGGTGAAAAGTGATTGACTTTATCAATTAAACCGGCGCAAAGCTGTATGTGTTCTTGTTTGATTTTTTTTTTTTTTTCATTTGGTGAAACTCCCTGCATGTTTTCTATATTCTGCTTGTATAACTTCAACTTGTTATATGACATGCCAATACAGTGTCAGTGAACTATCCTGTTTCTATTCCTATCCTATTTGGTTTTAGCAGCAATTACAACAAAATAATGAGAGGAATAGATAAAGTTTCTTAGAAGACAGTATAAAGTGAGAAGGATCATATTTTACAAAGTCTTGAATCAAAAATGCTACTGGGCTTATTTATTTGTAAAAGGTAGTTTAGCTAGGAGTTGGAAACTACAATTTAAGAATAATTAAGCTAATAATTTCTGTTTTTATGATTTTAAAGCAAATAATGATATCGGATCATAACTAAACAGAAGTATAGCATACATGTGCTGCAAAAAAAATTCATTTTGTATGGTCAATGGTATTTTTACGTTTTTATGTGTGAGCTATTGTTTGTTTGTTTTTTTTGGGGGGGGGAGGGCGGTTTCAGCTTCTTCCAGGCACTGACGTCCTGGGTGGATCAGTGCAGTGGAGTCTTGGAGTGTAATTAGTCTTGCTGAAGTAATGTCCACCAGTCAGCAGCACTGCACTGTCAATTCCCTCAGTTGCGCTCTCTCGGTGACTTATTAAGGCCATCTGCAAGAGCCACCGCAGCTGAGTCACTGCACCCTTGCCTCCAGTCAGCTTCATTCTGCCCCCATTCGCTCTAATTTCAGATGGCATCTATGAACTCATTTAACTTTCTGTGAAGACCAGACGAAGATGGCGTGTTGGGTGGGAAGGACTGGATTATGTCTGAGGAAAGCGTCCTGGATTGCTGTGAATGTTATTTAGGTTGTGGGCTCATCAGCTCCTGTTTAGGTAAAAATTGTTTCTCGGAAAATTAAGGTTAAAGCAGAGGCTGACGTCCCAATAAGGACCCCGAGGGGAGGAGGCCTCACAGTTATTCCACTGACTTTTAATTACTCAGCCATGTGCTGTTTGAGTCATTAGTTTGATGACACTTCAACATGTGTTTTCACAGAGTTGAAGCTGTGGGGAATATTTGAGATCTTTGTCTTTTTAGGTGACCACTTGTTACATGAGACGACAACCTATTTTTAGCTCTTTTTTTTTTGTCATTGTTTTGTTCAGATACCAGAGCAGATAATGATGTATCTGAAAGAAATGAAGCTTAATTATCCGGCAGCATTTGTGCCTGCAGGCAAAACATTCATTACAACTCAGTCACCTAATTTAAAATTGTTTGTTTAGGATTTTCTTTTTTCTGTTTGTTTGTTTTTTTGGGAGGAGGCTTTGTATTTGGAGCAAAATGGAGTCCAAATACATGCAGAGACAAATCTCCCCCATGGGGCCTAAATGAATTGAGGCACGATTATGACTAATCTCTAAGGTTTTAATTACCGGGACAGGTGCTGGGACCAATCGTTTATTTAATGCCGGGAATGGCAGATCAGAATGATTTTATACAATTATGCACATTTTTTTTTCTTTCCCTTTACTGTGGAGCTTACTGCATAAATTATGCAGCAGATCTGATAAGTGCAAATGGTGCGCAGATATAACAATCGTGTATGCATGTGCACTTTTAATCTCACACCCTAACAGAACATCTTCAATCACTGTAACCTCAGTGGAGCTCATGAAGACGAATTCAAATACGCGCTCGTTTTCCTCCGTGAACCTGCACTTTATATGCAGAACAACTTCTCTGCCATACACGAACAGAAAAAAAAAAAAAATTGGTGCTTAAATTATTAACAAACTAATTACAAGCTGCAGGGTTATGTTTGTGGATGCGTAATGGAGCTTGTCTCCTGTTGAGCTGAAGTCCATGAGCGTAGTTTAACGACGGTGGCATTAGAGTTTGAAGATTATTACCGTATGCTGCGGTGGTATGGAATGAAGGTCATAAAAATGGCATGTCTGGACCTCAGTTCAAATGAGGTTGGTGGTTGGCGTGGTTTCAAATGCAATAAACATGAGAACAGTGACTCCCGTTGGAAATATTAAATATTGGTCTGAAAAACAGAGATCAGACTCATCAGGAAACACAAATATGATGTAGTATTTCAGTGAATGCCTCTGGTAGCTAGCCTCAAAATGGAGTTTTAAAGCAGAACTGTTGGGCTTCTGAAAAATTTGTACATTTCTTTGCATCCTCTTGCATGAATTGCTGCACCAATGCACCACATAGAGGCCATCATCCTGTGGTACTGCAGAGGTGAAAGCTTTGAAAGCTGCCTTCAGGTCATCTGCCTCGCTGGGTCTGGTGGCTCTCATTTTCATCTGTACAACAAGTCTATGGATTTTCTAGGACGTCCAGGTCAGGGGAGTTTGCTGGCCAATCAAGAACACCACAGTCACTGAACCAGCTTTTGGTACCTTTGGTGGTGTGAGCAAGTGCCAAGTCCTGCTAGAAGATAAAATCAGCAACTCCATACAGTTTGTCAACAAAGGCAAGCATGAAATGCTCTAGGATTTCCTGGTGGACGGCTGCATTGACTTTGGACTCCAGAAAACAAAGTGGACCAACACCAGCAGATGACATGGCACCCCAAACCATCACTGACTGGAAACTTCACACTTAAAGCCACATGGATTATGTGCTTCCCCTCTTCCTCCAGACTCTGGGACCTTGATATCCACATGAAATCAAAATTTACTTTCATTTGAAAACTGGACTCTGAGCCATTGAACAGCAGTCCACTCCCTTTTCTCCTTAGCCAAATGAAGTCGTCTCTGACATTGTCTCTGGTTAAGGTTATGTGTTTCACTTTCTGAAATGACTGGCAAGAAATATTGCTCTTATACACAGTATGAGATGTACTAGTATTACCTCATAAAGTCCCCAGTGAATGTATTTAGATTTTTAAAACGTATAGCCTTTATGGCTCTTAAGAATACTTAAAAATATTACTAAATGTTATATATTGCTAAAAATATTTCTTACATGTGCATTTCCCAAAGACAAATTCTAGATCCAGATAATGCATCCCTTATGTTACAGAAATGCCATGCATGTTCCCAAACCATAGTGTAAATGTGCATAAAATAGGGGCAAAAGAGCAAAGGGGTGAAACGGGATTGAGCCTGGGCATTTTTAATTCTTTATTCCACATTGTCTTCAGGAAACAGCCTGTATTTCTCCTTTTACTCGGTTTATTTTTAATTCATCCCACATTTGCACCTCCCAACAGACAAGGACATCAATTTTCTCTGCGAAGCAGATGTGTTTGTGCTGCATATCTTGGTCCTCCTCCTCCATTAAAGCCCATGCTTTTTTGAGAGAGCACTTTCAAGAAAATTAAAGCAGATGATCTGATTATTCCTGATTGATTCCAACCCAAACTTATTGTGATTTATTTCCCCTATTTCAAGCCATCTTTTTCCACCTGCAGGCTGCGTGCACCACTGCTGCGTTAATGCCTTTGGTTTCAAAACTATTGAATGCGTGTTGCCATGGCCAACTGTGAACTCATGCCCTGATGCATGAAAATGTTGTTGTAACTGCTATAAATGCCATGCCTTTTGTCCTGTGTTGAGCTATTATCTCCTGGCAGTCAGCAGAGAAATAGCAGCTTTGTTGACTTGGTTTTGATTAGTGCAGAACAAAACGACATCAGTGACATGCTCACATAATCACATACTCGCACACGTTTTGTATATGTTTTGCATAAATATAAATCCACACTTCACTTTTTAACTTGCACGGCTTATACACTTTTCCATCTCTGATCAGCTTGATAGTCTTTTGCAAGTTAAAGAGCTTATATATCTGTTCTTCCTGATTGCATTTTTTAAAGAGTGAACTTCAAAGCCTACTGTTAGTTTTTTTTTAAACCAATAATTAGCTGAAAATTTGGTTTAGGCAATTACTGTATAAACTTAGATCTTGATTTCTATTATTTCTATTTATATATATCAGAGTTTAGCAGGGAAAAAGTCAAATGAGGGAAGGAAATATCTTGGAGGTTGCGAAATACTTGAGACTGAGGTTTAAGGATCACAGACAAACAACACGATGGGCTCTAAATATATCAGACATACAGCCATGGCTGCAAAAAATGGTTTAGAACAAAGAGTGGTAATGTTTTTAAGTAATCCAGTCAACATCCAGATCTAAATACAATTTGAACCTGTGGAAAGACATGAAAATTGATATTCACATATTATGTCTGTATAATCTGTTTTAAGAAATTTTGTAAAGAAAGAAATTGGTAAAACTTTTATTCTTTAGATGTACAGGGCTTGTAGAGGCATGGCCAAAAAGTTTTCTCAATGTCATTTAAAAAAAAAAAAAAAGAAAAAGAAAAAAAAAAGACTTTATTTTCTGTAAGACACATTAGTTATGACAAACAAAAGTCTAGGTGTATGAATATTTTTATCAAAGCACTGTCTGGTATTGCTTTTTTTTCTTCTCTTTTTGGCTACTTTAAGCATTGAAATCCTGATAAAACACAAACAGGGAGCTTGAGCCAACCGGCTACGAAGTGGAACGAAACCAGCAAAATAGACACAGATAAAGAAAGAACAAAACCTTAATGACACTGACCTTCAGAAACCAACTTTATTCCTAAAGTCAGTAGTGTTCTGCTATTAAAGAGGTTTTTATTACTGCACATATTTTTTCTCTTCCCACATTCACAATAAAAGTGGAAATACAAAATAAAATTATTGTGACTATGAAAATTGAAAAAAGAGATTAGCACCAAATAAACTCTCCTCTTGGTACTTAGTAGTTTCTGTCTTTTCTGAGTAAATAGAGGATCCAGAGCAGCACACATGAACAAACCAACAGAGTTGAATCAGTTTTTCATTTGTCTTAGCAGTGGGTCAGCATCAAACTGCCTCAAATAGACATCCTTAATGCAGTTAGCAAAATCCTGACTTCTTAACGTATGCTTGTTTTGTCTTTTTACTTCTTCTTCTTTTCATTTTCTTCTCAAACATGTCAAAACATTGTTGAGGTGGCTGTGGTATGTTAAAAATTTACTGATTTTGTAAACTTTCTGTTTGTGTGCAAGTGGAATGTATAAAATCTAAAGCCACAATGTGCAGCTCATATGAGTGGAATAGCTTTTGTGAGAATGTTTTCTTTTAAATTGTCAAGGATGTCGACACATTTCATGTCTGTGTTTGAGGAACTGAAGTACAATATGTGGAACAACTTCATAATAATCTAATATCTATCTATAATACCTAATATCAGCAAAGTATGCGAGTTGCTGATAGTGCTCTTAGATGTTGCCCTATCAGCAATTAGTTGACTGATTAATTAATTAATTAGTTGAATGAGGTTAATTAGTCAACTGGTTAATTAGTTGAATTAACCAGGAAGAAGAAGGTGGAAGCATTCGGCATTCTGTGGTGAGTGAAACTTTATTAATGGTTCATATATGCAGATTACTGCTTATTTCATGGAACATTTCTAAATGTCAAAAGAAGGGGTTCATTCTGGCCTTGCACAAAATTATATTGCACATGACAAGAAATGAATGGTTCTTTGAAGAATAGATTATGACAGTTCTTTGGAACACCATTATGCAAAACCATGTCTCTTGGTGATTTTTTTTTGTGTGCTCAACATTTAGCAGGAGTTTTGCAAAAGTTTTTTTTTTTTTTTTTTTTTTTTTTTTCCGGGGAGCTGAAATATTCCTATTCTGCTGAGCTTTTACTGGTTCCAATTTCCTGCTTTATTTTTCTCTGTGCAAGGACGATTGTTTGACGCTAAAGCTGAAAACTGATGGCACGAATGCAGAAGTCAAGACATAAGGCTGGATCGTTTTACAGAGTTTGAAGAGGATTTGCTTTATTACAGCTCGAAAACACCAATAATGGTTGAGATTAGAGTTGTGATGTGGAATAGCATTGTGCTAAGACTGTTCAGTCTCATCGACCTAAGCTGGCAGCTGTGTTTTTAAAAAAAATTTTTTTATTGTTTTTTCCTCTGACTCGCTTTGGTCTCTAAGGTGCGTTAAGAGAAATAACAAACCCTCTGACTTCTGCTGTTTTTTCCCCACTAATTTAGACTAGTCAATTCCTCTTCCACAGCAGTGCTTATTACTGTGGAACTGTTGGGAGTAAAGTATTTCCTCCAGTGCACCAAAAGACTCTAGCTGCCACTTTTCACTTGTCAGGAAATTCACAGAGGTTTTCACGATTCCTCTCTCTCCCAGTCTTCTCCAATATTAGATCTCTGACTGATTCGCAGAACTCACTGAGGCAACAACAGACACATAATCCCCTTTTGAAAGCGGAAGTGTGGCTACTGATCTGATGGACCACATAGATCTCCTGAGAAGAGTAAGCCCATCCTTGGACATTGGTATTTTATCAGACGGATAACAACATATTAAAATTTGAGCAATTTAATATTTTTAACAGTTTATCTGTACTGATTTTTCTCCCTCCTCTTCATCTGCATGAGTATGTTTAGCATACACATGCACGCACCAACATGACCACCCTTCTTCCATGGGAAGTATGCCCACTTTCCCTTGACACCACATTCTGCCAGTCCCTCACCATTATGCCTCACCTTTGATCATGGATCACGATGAAGATTTTGGCAAGCCCTCAAAACCTTTTCTTCTTACAGGCCAGACCTTGTGCCATTACAGACGCTTGGCAAAGCCGTCGGTTGGTTCTGCTTTTGCCTTGAGCACCAGCGCTGGCCAAACAGATGCTGGTGAACGTGAGCTTTTTACTTCGCGTATGCGTCACTGTGCGCTCATACTTCCAACTAACTCGTCTAGTAATCTGTGCAAGCTTCTGTTGCACTCGACGTTGCACTTTTTACATTTTATGGCCATGTGGTGATGGTAAAGTCAGCCTTTTGTTTTCCCAAAATAATAGGAACGGGCTGCTTGCCTGATGGCTTCATAGCCCTGAGAGGAAATACAAATACAGTGTTTACAAATTTAAGACACTTGTGTGTGACATAAGCACAGGCTGCAGCAAAACTCTTCTTAATGTGGTGCGGAAAAATTAAGCTAACAGACTAATGCGTCCCTTTTCGCATTTACTTTATATTGAGTTGATTACAGTTTTAAGGAACTTTGAATTAGCAGTCCATGACTTCCTCAAAAATAAAATCACTGTTAGAGAAATGTTGTAGCCTGTTTTGTGTATTCACAGCAACAAACAAACGCATGGGCTGCTCTTTCTTTGAATTATTTTTTGGCTGGGCTGCACTAATTTGTTTTTGACAGTCAATAGATATCTTTGGAAAGCAAACAAAAACCAAAACATGTTTAACAAGATGAATAATTGTTGCAGTACCAAAAATGTTTCACTTTTATGCATCGTTTTTGAAAATCTTGCATCAGTGAAAATTTCAACCAGCGAAAATGTAAGCAAAGTGGCAACTAGCTGTGTATATGGGCCAAATATGTAGAAAAAATAAGTAAATGTAGAGATCAATTGGGTAAGACTAAGTAGTGACCTTTTGACTAAACTCTTTACTGACGTCAAAGCATTTAATTTCTTCTGATAATTGCTGAACAGTGTTCTGCTTGCTTTCACTGATATTTTTCATCTTTTGCAATCAGTTCCAAGTCTCTGAGACTGGACGCCCTCCTTGCCATCTCCCTCCACAAAACATCAGTCAAGAAAAACATGTTGATAAAATGAATAAGATACTTGCACCCAAAATCTGCCTGGGTCAAAAAAAAACAACAACAAAAAAATCATTCTTTATGTAAACAAATAGATAACTTGGACTACTTTAACGAAGATCAGATCAGGTGGCGATCCAAAAGTACAGAAAAACACATATAGAGTAGCAAACTTAGCTATTATAGGCATTGTCCAGGCAAAATTAAACACACTGACATAAACATAGCAAGGACTTGAGGACAGGGTTGCAGTGAGTCAACAGCCTACAGAGACAGACTATTTCCACTGTCCAGCCAACTGTGTTATTAACTCGCTCTGCAGTGAATCAATTGACAGGACTCCATGTTTCGCTGTGCATGTTCGCACTTGTGTCTGTGTGGCTTTTCTCTCCTTTGTTCGCTTCTCTAAGTCCCCCCTGACTGTTCAGGGTCAGTGCAGGCTTGTCCCTCTTGTTTTCCTCCTGTCACCTTTCCTCAGGTTTCACAGAGTTTTGTCCCTGAATCTTTATTACTTCGTATCACTTGTAGACATGCACACACTCAGTCGCAACAGGGGCTGTTTTTAGCATCATGCGTTGTTTACCTTGGCAGATCTTTGGGGATCTCTCAGTTAGCATTAGCTCTCCTATTCCGTTTGCTAGAAAACAGTTTGTGACTGCAGGAAAAATAAATAAATAAATAAATAAATTGCATGCTGTTCCTGTATTCAGACCTTGTTTTTGGGAGTGCACAAAACTACAGATGCTGTGTTGACATTAGCCGGCCTCTAGAGGTTTTACGAGTCCTAGATGATGTATAGTCGGTATAGGTAGTATAATAAGGTAATAGTGGATTTGGCTGAATCACCAGACAGTAGGGGGTATGCAGCAACATTGTGCCGGGTTAAGCAAAGATCATGAAGTACAGAGGTTAGATAGAGGTAGTTGCAGGAACACACATTTATTCAAAGTCCTTTGCTGTTCTAAGAGTTTTATTAAACCAGTTTTGGTGGTTCTAATTATCATGAAACACAGCTTCTCTCTTCTCAACAGCCAAATGCTTTTAAATGTTGTTGTTTATTCCTGAGATGCCTCCTCCTGTTTGTTTGTTTGTTTTTTCTACATATCAGCATTTCTATGTTCCCACCTCTCCTGTTCATAATCTTTAAGAAACTTTCTAAAGCCTCCTGAGAAGCGTTAAGTTGCCCTGAAGCCCTGTTGGAGTCTGGCACACCATCCTGTTTGCACAGTTTCACTTGTCTCTGTGTTTGACACCATGCTTAATCCATTCAAACTCGCCATGCATAATGCTAAATATTGATTTCTCTTGAATCCTTGCTGCGGGCATTTTAACTTTTTGTCCATTTTGTGTTTGTGCTGGTATCTGCTGTTGCTGCAGCTCGGTTTTAAAGACTGCAACGAATAAGAGAAGAGAATGGCAGGCGGGCGGCAACTTCAAACAAAATCTAATGTGAGCAGTGATTTAGTTTTTGTCTGCAATGTGTGGAATGCATAAGCAGAACCAACATATCAGATGCCATTATAGCGATCACCTTCATCAAGAGGAGTAGCCGTTTTCAGGCAGGAGCAGCTCTTTGTAGGTTTAGACTCTCCAGGCTTGTTTGCATCTCCTGCCACTGATTGTAGCATCCAGCCTGAAAACGAAACAAATACAGGTCATCAGAAAGCACTTATGGTAATGGTTGATGACTTTTAGAGTTTAATCGATACTATATTTTTTCGGATCACAGGTTTGCTGCTTTTCCGCTGCGCAGTAGTAGGGTAAAGCGATTAGGTTCAAGCGGTAGCTTACTTTTCCTTCTGTAGCGTCACTGATCAAGTGGTAGAGTTAACTCAGGTGGGTCCTCGTCTTTTTTCCCCTGTCCTATTCCTAAAATACACACTCTCACACTCGGAAAGGTTAAGCAATCAGCTGGAATCTGCTTCTCGTTATTTAAAAGTATATTCAGGTTTCACATCGTCTGCTTTGTGTCCTTTTTTCTTTTAACCGTGTTCCTGTAGGTAAAAACCCATTTCTACGAGACAGATCACAAACTGAATACCACAGAAGACATTTAGGTGATTCAGTTTAAAATACAGTGTTGTGAAAAAGTATTTGCCTCCTTACATTTCTTTTGTTTTTGCATGTCGGATAGATAAACAAAAAACAGCTTTTCTAATAGTTTTTGGGGTTGGTTTTATAAGAAAAGCAGTGATTCAGACCATACATAATGCACTTCTTTTTCTAGCCCCATAGTTTAAAATGTGCAGGTGGGACACAAGAAGAGCAACATGTCAGAGGTAACGGATTGATGTCCAGCACAGATCTGCGCTGATGGTCTTGAAGGACCTAAAGAGCCGTGCCACTGACTTTCATTGTGATGAATACTTTCTCACCCGTCGACATTTGCTCCGTCCCTCCCTGTCCCGTTCATAGTCTGATGAAAAGTCAATATTTCATGTACAGCGGCAATCAGTCAGTATGAGAACAGAGGAGCACATGCCAGTTCACATTAGACAGTGAGGAATAAAGAAGCTGAGCTGAAAGGTTATTCATTACTGTATCCCATGAAACCTCTATATCAGTTCAAGCTGTTGTGCGCCTTACGATTGGCGGTCCGAACGCCGGTGCGTTGATGTGGATCAAGCTCCCTGGCTCTGGCCGGAGCGCCTGTGGCCTGGGGACACACATTTCCTCCCACCGCAACATCAGAGCCCAGTAACGCCATCCAAAACAGTGATCGTAGATTCTTTCATGGTATTGGTGTATTAAAAGCTATGGACTGTGAAAATGTGAGGGTAGAATAGATTTTGAATGAAGTGCTCTGATCGACAAATAGCTGCTGCAGCGTGTTTGCTCCACTCAACCTTTAAATCGGTGACAGTCCTGAGCTGTTGTGCTGTAACCTGTGTGCCAAAACATAGATGTTGAAAACATTCAGCATTTATCTTCACCGTTTGAAATCTCTGGAACAAAAAAAAAAAAAAAAAATGGTGTGATGAGAGCCTTTTTCTTTCTCTGCATTTCCTTGAAGATGCTGAACTTTTTCAAAAAATATTTGTAATAAGGTTGTTGGACTTTATGGGATACTATTTGATTGCAAACTGTGTAAAAACACTGACCTATTCAGTTTGGGTGGCTGGGTCTAAAATATGCTTGCAAACAGAATCACAGACAAAAACATACGAACAGTAAAAGAGGTGATAGAGGGAGATAATTGATGAAAAATGTTTGGCTTCCTCACCACAAAACTCCAGCTTTTAGTTCAGTGTTTATCCAAATAGTAGTTCCTACTTTTTTCAGCTCCAGTTCTGTAAAACAGCCCAGTCCACAGTCGGTGTTCAAGGGTCAGTAGCTGGCATGTTTTAATCCAACAGTTTTGCTCAGTTCAAGTTTGCCAATAAAATAATAATGATAATGAAAAAAAAAAAAAAAACACTGCCTTGTGAGATAAACATTTTGTGCACCTCTGTGAGAGAAAGTTTTGGAGTTTGCTCCTTTTCTCTTTGCCATGATCTAAGCAATTGTTCCAAATAAATTATTGAAATCAGCATTTCAAACTTTTCGGAGTCTGTCACTAGAAACGCCTTTGACGTCCCTGATTTGTTTGCATTGCTGGTTTCTGCCTTTCTTACCGTGATGTTCCCAGGAAAGAGCCCCATTAAAAGTTGTCAATCTTTCCAATGTTTTCTAGGAGTGAACACCCAGACGTTCAGTACAGCTACCGACAAGGTAAAACCAGGAAAACTTTAAATTGTCAAAAGTTCATGGCGGCTGAAGTTCTAGACTGAAAAACTTTGAATTATTTCAAGTGGTTGCGAAAATAAAGCCTCTTCTCTTTTAAGAGAAACGAGGCATTTGCCAAGCAACATCTGCACATGCTACACGATTTCTGGAGAAAACACGTTTGAACAAATGAGACCGAAGTGGAAATGTTTGGCAACAAAGAACAGTGTCTTGATTAGTGACACCAAACACAGCATTTAAAAATGCGGTGTTGTAGTAACGGAGCTGCTTTTAAACCAATACCCACAAACCATGATGCTCAGAAACAAACAGTATTTAAATTACTCTGCATTCAGGTTACAAAAGTCAGAAATATAAAGTTGTCTCTGTAAAACGCAGTTCTACAAGCTGTTCATTTGAAGAACTGGATAGATTGTAAATAATTTGAATCACATTATTTGTTTTAAAGCAATGCCTGGCCATCACAAGGATTTGACAACAACTTGAGAACAATTTCGTCTTTCAACTTTATATCAGAGTTTTGGGAAATTATACTCGCGTCACATTTTAACCTCGGCTGTGTTTTCAGATTTAATTATTCAATGACATGTCAGTACTAAATTGCATATGGGTTTACAAATATCTTGATTAGTTAATGGAATATTTTTTGCATACCAGACAAGCCAGTAAAACAGATTGATGCAAGGGCAAAACATGGATAGATCAACAATGCAATTTTTTTTCAAAGTTAAAATTTGAATAAGTACTACTGTAAAGTTAAATATTAGATCATCAGATTTCCACATTTGTACAGCAGTGAAATGTTAACCATCAAGTTGACTTCAGAAATTAAAAAACAACAGGTACTTGTAGGTTCACAAGCGGTGTCTGAATGAAAGGGTATTCATAACAAGCGGCCTTAATTACTGTACTCAACTTGTCAGGAAATGCATGTTGACTTACAGGTGATTGTTGTGAAACAGAGGAACTTGACCATTGTAATTACAGCTCGGGGTTAATTGGCTTGCCTGATTTGTTCTCACTAACTTTGACTTAAGATCTTTTTATATAGCTTCTTAGTCAGTCAGTCGGGCACTGGGAATCTGAAGCGCTTAGGTAAAAGGCAACTGGAATTGTTTCCACGCTTTTCTGATGAGCATTAATTTACATTATTTTAGTGATTCGGGGCTTGGTAAGATTAAGCTTTCATTTAGGACTCCGTAGCACAGACCTAGGCTGCTCTTCACAAAGATGGTACATTACACAGAAGCACTTTATGCAGTTATTTAAACCTGAGACACTTACAGTCCCTTTTTTGGGTCATACTGTCAATCCATGATGTATATTGTCTATGACTCTATGCCCATGACAGTGACCCAAATAGTCTACATGATATCAGTGAGGTCATATGACCTGCTCACATTAGTGTAATTGTTCAAACGAAAACTGAAAAGTTTGAGACTCCATTATCATAGATGAAGAACCCTTTTTGATCTTCAAGAACCAAGAGAAGTAGTCCACTGTCCTTCCAGGTTCTCTGGTTAGTAACAGTTCATTTTTGTTCATCAATATGACAAGGACATAAGATGGAAGAAGCTGTGCATATTAATAAGACTTATAAATTTGGTGATTAAGTCCTTAAAACGACCACAAATTAAACCTTCTGCAGTTAGGTAATCTTCACGCCGCAAATGTATTGGTGCTGCTCTAAATGTCCTGTTATATCTGAGAACTGGAATCTGAATTGACCTTGCGGTCAATGATGTTGTTATGAAAGCATTTGCTCCTGTCGTCTACTGTAAGATATATTCTAAAGGTCAGCTTGCTGCAGGTTTAGCTGCGACGTCACCATGTCAAGGGTTCTCCTTAGCCTCAGCACACTGTTTATCAGTGGTTTACCATGTTCTGTCCGAGGTTACATCAGATTTAAGTCCTGTTATAGC
Source organism: Poecilia latipinna (assembly GCF_001443285.1). Classification (NCBI taxonomy): domain Eukaryota; kingdom Metazoa; phylum Chordata; class Actinopteri; order Cyprinodontiformes; family Poeciliidae; genus Poecilia; species Poecilia latipinna. Next base: position 193,490 of record NW_015112992.1, read on the forward strand.
ACATATATGACATTCTATATCCGTACAAGACAAAGAGATATACAATATTTAGTTAATTTTTCCTTCATCTGCAGATGTGCTTAATGAAAGCTCCCTCGTTCTTTTTGGTTCTTGTCTATCCCTTTCCCTTCTCTAATCTAAATGTCCATTGGTCCCACATGACCTTCCAGACAATTGCATGCCACTGGCTGTATCAGTGGGCAAGGCCTGTTGAGGGAGATATGCTGACTGACAGGTAATGACATCCACTGAGAGCCGGGATTCCCTCAGGGTGTACTGTCTGTTGGCGTGCCAGTCTTTTCCCTGGATCCAGAAATGAAACTGCCCTGCTCCACCACTGCCGTTTTCATCATTACAACCATCAGCATCATCTTCTTCCTCCTCACCATCAACGTCAAGATTATCTTTGTGTCGCTGGCATCACACTGAATCAGTTTTTGCACTGCTTGTCTCCATCACAATCTGTCAAACCGTTGGCTCGTTGCTACAGGTCTGCCCGGAGTTTTTCCCTTTGTCATGATCTTTTCTTGTCAGTTTCCCACCCTTTTTCCATTCTTTTTCGTCTGTAACTCTTCCTTTAGATCTCTTTCCTCCTCCTGTGTCTGCCGTCTGAGTCTGTCAGGCTCAACTAAAACTGTCACTTATTTTTACTCATGGATCAAACCAAATGCAAATGAACCTTTGACATTTATTCCCAGCCTTTCTCTCGCTGACCCACTTGTTTTATCCTGGAAGGTCTTTTGCATTGAATTAATACATTCTGTGGCACCAAGACTGATGAGGTTATAGTGGTTTAACAGACTCCTAATGTATGAGCATATGTTTTTATATAAAAGGCAGGGCAGAAGCGGATGTCATAATTCACTAAAGCTGCCATGAGAATTGATGGGAAGCATAGGCTTTGCACCTGCTGCTGTCATTTTCTCTGAAGTGACTGACTTTAATTTCTTTTTATCCCTTCATTACATGTCCTTCCACTGCAAATTACAAGCTCAGCCACTAAAAGAACTGACTATATATTCAGCTCCAAGTTATTATCATAGGTGAAAAGATTATATTTATGAAAAAAATTGTTTTCATGGCCAGTTAACAGATTCACAGACTCCTGTCATGGCTTCCACAGACTCTGACGCCTTCAAAGCATGATCTCCTCAATGAAGTCCTTCTCTGACAGACTTTGGAAAGCACATTTCTATTTCTGCCATCATAGTGAACCAGTGAAAATTATTTTTCTTTTGAACTTTTTCTGACAGCGATATTTCAATATTAATTCCTTTTTTTTTTTCTTTTTGGACACCCAATTTCTAGAAGATGCACTTTAAAAAAAAAAAAAAACCTAGAACTTCACACATACATTACAAGAGTTTGCTTTTAAATTTGTATCATTTCTGTGTCTGTGACATTGCAAGAAATATCAATAATACTAGTTTTTGAGATTTCTTTGTTTTTAAGAATTCATAGTTAATTACAAAGTAACATAAAAATTACTTTTTTTACTCAACCAAATCCTACGCCCACCACAGATGGCTAAAACCAAATAAACACTTTCAAATAAATGTAATCAGTTATTTACTAAATCAAAAAACTATAGTTCTAACTAACACAATACTAGTTTAAGTAATTATTAACAACTGATAGTCTAATTTGTCTTTGGGATTTCCTCAATAATAAAAACACCACTGAAATTTCTATCTCAGTTTCTCTACAATAAAAAAATAATAGCATATCAGATTTTTTATTTTATTCAACAGTAAAGTCTTAGCAACTATGCATTTTCAACTCGTTGCATGTTGGAGCCATAGTCTCATCTTACTTGACATAACAGCTGTGAGAATAAAATCAGTTTTCTTCTTTGATTTCCCTCTTGTCTCACTCACTATAGCAAAAGACTGCTTAGCAGCAAAATGCTGTCAGAAACCGTCAACAATAACAAGAGAGGTTTCTAATTATCGCCCCCTTTATCTCCGTCTTGGCATTCATTCTTTATTATCAACAACTGTGGGTTGTTCATACACAAAAACTGAAAAACAAAGGAAGCATTTTTGCATTTGCTTCCGTAGTTGATTGCTTCAACTTTCGAAGGCCTTGAGAGAAGGTATTCGTCTTCGTTTCAATAAGTTTCAACAATTATCGTAACCATTCTTTACAGCTTCTCCTTTATGTTTTTATATTTGCTAGCTACCACTTGCAGCAAAAACTGAGTGCCAATGTTACTACAGGAATCCAAGCATTTGTCACCTCTTATAAGAACTGGAGAAAGCATAAAATTGAGGTGTATGTAGAATAGTACAGTAGGTTTCCCCAGACATTGTTGACTCATGGTTCCTTAAAACTTTAAAAGACTGATTTTAGTGACATAGTGGGTGTAAAATATTGAATAAAATGTTGTGCTCCATGACTGGCCTTTTTTTTACTCTTACATGTAACTTTATGACACGCAAAATTACAAGAGGGTCGTCCTTAGTCTCCAGGTGTATTCTGGGTAAAACTTCGCACGAACCGTCCACCAACGTCATCATCAGCCACTTGGCAACAGATGGCAAACTAGCTAGAGCATTTTTATGGACTAAGTTAACATGAGTGGAGCTCCACGGAGCGACAAGGTGAAAAGGATGGGGGGGAAAAAAACAGCAAGGAAAAGCCAAAAACTGGACGCATATTTTGTTTGTCGTCTTAGAGATGACTCGGACTTTTTTGTTGGCAGCGATTCAGGCCCGCCAAAACTGCCACCATAGCCAGGGAGGCGGGCTTCTTACAGGTAGCAACTCTTAACATTATTCATTCACAATGAATTAACTGTAGACTGACCCCAGCCGCCTAGCTTACATCCCCTTTTTTCTGCGGTACAGCGGTGATGTCAGGGACTGAAGGCTGAGTTATAGTCGCGCTTTTGACAGTTTGGGTTGAGCGCGTGCGAGCTACGGCAGTATGCCGTTGATAGTTGGATCCGCCTCAACGTCCAGTTTGTGAGAACTTCGGCGCGCGCGATCCGCGCCAAGTTACAGAGATGTAGATGTGCACGAGATGCTGCAACACGCTGCGTGTGTGTGTGGCGGAATCAGCGCGTGCCACTGCTTGCCCGCTTCAACGCGCGCTGCTGCGTGCTCGGTTCAACGCGTCAACAATAAACGTAGCTTCATCAGTTGCTAGCTGCTCCTGGTTCTGAGTTGAAATTAAGTGTCAAAATGATCCGATCGCTATCCGTGGTTCTGAACTGTTTTGAATTTGTGTTGTTTCATTATTCTCTTGGTTTGTTATATGTCGTGTCTGTTAGATGAACTTCAGAATGACATAGTCGCTCTCTGTAGTAGTGAAACTTGTAAGCTCTGCTGTTGCAGGCATGTCTATGTTGTAAAGTTATATTATCATGAGCTTTATTATTTGGGTAAAAAGGGCCCGGTCATTAGCCCCGCCCCCGGCCCCGACTTTGACTTGTTCCGCTAGTGGTTCCAATCACACAATTTAGTATGATATTCTATTGGCTGAATTTATATTGGTGACAACAGCAAATTACTTTTTTGTCACCAGGTCTTTGTTGTGCAAGTTTCTAATTTTGTAAGATAGCACCTTCATTCCCCTTGATGGTTTCTGCTGCAAGGCTTGAGGTTGAGATTGACTAAAGCATAGAAACGTAAAATACATCTTCAACGCTGCCATATAAGCTGGCATATCGGCATGAGAAGTTTGCAGTCATGCTGCCACAAGTGAATGAACTATTACACACACGAAGCTCTGCGTTTGGCTGTTTAATTACACAAGTGCAGGGGTGTTTTGAGATCCCACGGGTTCCTGAGCACACATTCACACGTTCGTGTATAAATCTAATGTCTAAACAACTCTTAAAGCTGTCTGGTTTTTCTACTAATTAATGTCAGCACAGCCACCACGTAAAATGAGGAATGAGGTTAGAATGGGTAAAGAAAGTGTTTGATTAATTAACTGTTTTCTACATGAAGTACAACAAATTACTAAACAATGAGGACTCTCACAGGACAGCATTGAGTTCTGAGTTCAGAAATATTGGTATAATGTGAATGTACAGAACAAGTCAGTTCTACTTTGAAGAGCTATAAGTCCAAATGACTTTCCGATAATGGTGTGTTTGACCATGACACAGCTCTCCAATCTCAATGTTTTGTTGGGTTCAAGAGCCCACACAAACAGGTGAGCCTCAAAATGTATTCACCTAGCTAAAAAAAAAAGAAAAAGAAAAAAGGCACTCCCATTTTCTTAACAAACTGACAACCGGACATTTCCAAATGTCAGAATAATGATTCGGATTTTTTAAAAGATCATTTTAACTACTAAAAGTGTTTGGCCTCGTGACCATCACTACTTTCGGAGGGGAAAAGAGGGTTGCTTGCGAGGCTTAGAGGAACCGTGAAGTACGGCGTCCACAGCATCGTGCTTTTGTTCCCCTTCATCCAGTTAAAGCAATTTTAGGACATATGAGTAAGATACAGTAGTATCACACATGTGGGTAGAGGATGCACCAAGTCAATGCTGAGAGGCCCAGGCAGACCAAGCTGTGACTCTGAGGTGTTCTTCCTGTAAGAAGATACCTCAAACACTACAACCGGTTTCTCTATTTGCGATTAGCTTCAGCATAAATAAATGTAGACATAGACACTAGTACAAACACTATTTTAATTAAATAATTATTGATGTTTACAGCTTTATTATCTGCTTCACTTCCTTAAAATTTTGAACCACCCTAGGCCTACCACTTCAACAGCAGCTAGAAAACTTAGGAAAATCTAGTGAAGGGTACTTATTTCTTGCTGGAGAATGATTAAAGCGTATTTGTGCAGATTTGACCATTTTGTAGTCTTAATTCCTCTTTTTGTTAGTAAGTCATCATAAAGGTAGTCCCTTCTTATCCTTTCCTCTAGATAAGGTATTTGAATAAGAATCTGGTTCTTGACTCCATGTTGTCTAACATTTGAAATCAGCTATACGCCTGCTTCGACTGTTCAGCAGAAGAAAACACATACAGTATTACACTTCTAACATCACCAAGAATAATCATTAAAATACCAGTTCAAGTATGAATAAACTGCTCAGCAAATGTAAAAAGGTTTGGAGTGCTGCAATTCCTAGCAAAAATCTTTATTAAAATATTTTAAACGAGATAATTAGTTCTAAATAAATACATAAATGTGAGTGAAAATATTTCCTTTGATATTTTTGCTTTTACATTGTTGGGAAAGTTGAATATGCATGTTATATTGAATGACACTGGAGGAAGTGGAGACTAACTTTTGAATTTAAATAAAATATTCTTTGTGAAATCTGTGAAAGAGAGGGCAGTTCTATTTTTTTTCCAGATGTGAAATCTGGAACCATGACTATTACACCCTTTCTATGTTTGATGGAAATGCATTTTTAGATTGGACTTTTTAGTTAAGTGATTGGCTTTTCTTTCTTTCTTTCTTTTTTTTTTTTTTTTTACAGATAAATAGACAATATAATTTTTCCAGCATTCAGACTTAGAACAAATAAGGCTAAATTAGTGACACATATTCAAGAAGTGTTTGAGTTAATGTCTACCATGATAATTTTTGTTGCATTTATTATTCTTTTGTTGTTGCTGCTTCTCTTTTAAAGACACCCAACATCTGTTTAAATTTCTTGGTTCATGTGTCTTCAAGCTGCGAGAAGCATAATGCCTCTATCTGTATTTTGACACTTTATCCACTTAAACCAAATTAAACCCATTCTACGTTCACAAGCGGATTCATTGAACAAGCATCCAGTTTGAGTCTTCATTAGTTTTATTTTCTCCCATGTTGTAATCACATAATCTTTTTTTTTACTGTTATATCTGTGAAATCACAAAAATCATCAGTTTCAACATTAAACTAAAAAAACAAAATATTTCTTTAGTTCAATTATTTTTATTGAGACACTTGTTGCAGTATTTACATAATTCAAAGCTATTTAAATAAGTACAAAAACAGAACATAAAAAGATGCAAAAATAGATTTTTATATTTATTGTTCATTGTTAATTAGAAGAAAGCATCAACTATATTAATGAATAAAACCAATGAGGTGCCCTTCCATAGCAACATAATAAATGCAAAAACACCAGGATACAAAAAATAGTTTGGCTTAATTGGTTTTGATGTAATACAATTTTTCTGATTTATGTGCCAGATCCTCAACTATTTTACTTAAAGTGAGTGTATTGCGTTTTTTCCAGGCACGTAGCATTATCAAATAACTGTCACCTTCAGTTGCTATAAAAATGCTGTATATATCAAAAATAATTTACAATTATTGCACCTTTCCAATACGGTGCCTTCAAAAAGGCCTATGACTCTTTAAGAAGCTCTTACCTTTTCCGACACTTAGCCTTCAGCATATCATGACAACAATGCTCCCCCATTGTGCTGTTTACAATCATTCTCCGAAGTGTTGGACTGAGAAGAATTTTGTTTTGATACGCTCAGCGCAGTTTCACCAGAGGTTTAATTGCTGCTGCTCTGACATCTTTCACTTCCTTAAATGCGCCTGCCTATTCAGCTCCTTTTTTAGTACCAGTGTAAGTGTCGAAGTAGAACTATTCCAGAATGCTGTTTTGCATTAATATACCATTTCGATTTACAAAAAATAAAAGAACTCTCAATGTTTACAAAATAACTGTTCGATTACAACCATGTCAGTGAAATTATCTCAAAATGTGAAAAGTGCTCGTGAAAAGCAAAAACATTAAAGTCTAAATGAAACTGCACTACATAAATTCAAACGGCAACCTAAAAATAAATTAAACAATATGCTCATGACATGAAAAACAATGAATGGTCTTAATCCAAAATATCTCCAATATTTAAAATTTGTGAAATTTCTACAGGGACCTAAGACTGAGATCCAGATGATAATGGAGTCAAATCATTGGAGCTAACACTACAGTGCAATTTAGTAGAGAAACAATTGTGTTTTTATAGGACAGGTTTTCTACATTGTGGATACAATGTGAAAGAGGCACACTTTTTCTTGTATCACTCACCCTTAAATTGTTCCCAATACACTCCAATGTAGAATTACTCTTGCCCTCAATCCTTTAAAGTTTTTTTCAGGTCTTACGTTCTGCCCTATTTGCTGGTCCTGGGAAAACATTTCCCTCAGTTAGTTTAAGCCAGAAATAAAAGGTTTTGTGATAAAATGCTTTGCATATAAGCCAATTAACTCAGTGCAGTCATCACAGCTGACGCATTTTAGCCAAAATGTATTTTTCTTAATATCCATCAACAATAAGCACAAATTGTACAATATAATAAACTGTGAGGTAAAAATAAAGGATAAAACTGAAAACTTGCTCAAAAGCAATCACTGATGCTGATTTTATGCTGAAATGTTCAGTTGTTTACATTTTTTGCATATTAACAGACATGGCAAAAAAAACAAAGATCCCAGGATTGCTAAATGGGTGACAAGGCATTTGAGTAAAAGCTGTAATCATTACACCTGATCCATATCTGAACGACTTACTGAGTTCTTATATGTTTTCATGACGCAAAGTTAATGAAGCAAAGATGTACAGTAATTCAAAGAAAAGGTTAGGATAGGTCTCTAATTGTAAAAGTATAATAAGGAAACTATTTACCCTATTCTTTAACATAACTTAAATAGAACAAAAGGTCAATGCTTTAAGCATGGAAAAAATGTATTGAAAAAAATCTAAATGTGATTGCTGTAAACACTATTTAAATAAATTAAAAAGGAGACTTTGAAAGGTCAAACTTTTATTGGAAATCTCTTGTCCTAGTGTTCTTTGAATGACACAATAAGTATTAATGTTATTACATAACGATTTAATCACATTGCGATGTTTTAGAAAAACATATTTTGAATCGGGCAACAAATATTTGACACCACACACTTCTCTAACTGTTTAAGGACAAAGTCCATCAAAGTATTTACAGCACATTAGCTGGAACTAATTTGTAAAAGATCTGGTAAAAAGGTTTGCTGAAGTTACCATTTGCTTAAAGAGTTTGTCAGACATTGAGCTAAAAGAGAAAACAGTAGACAGTTCAGTAGAGTGTGTTTTTACTCTTTGCTAGCCTTCTCCAGGAATACTTGAGGCATCTATATTCCTAGATCACAAAAACCATTGGTCGCAATTCAGAGAAGTATAAAAACTGATGGTGTAGAAAACAGATCAGGGAAGTTTCAAACTTTAAACAATATCATAAAATCTAATGTCTTAGAACTGCAAATCGAAGATTGTAAATGACAGGATTCCAAAGCTGTACCCATAGACCAATTAGCCATAAAATAAAAATTATCAGTCAATTACTGCATGAGTTTCCCTCTTCCTGCCAAAAGAAGCTCTAAAACACATTTTTTCATGAACATTTGTCCTCTGACCGGCTATCCAGTCCTTTAGAATGGGCTCAGCATATTTATCAGGCCATATTTTCAACTGATTTTAGTCAACAGAGCAATTTGTGTTGCTTTAAGTTAGATAATCTAAGTGTCAAAACCATGTAGGTGGAAATCCGCCATTAATATAAGAAAAAAAAGATGAATTTTAACCCCATGCTAATTACCAACAACCTCTCCACAGAACTTTCTTGAAGAACCTCATCTACTCCCTCTGGTAGAAAGAAATTTGATTGAAGAACCAAATTCTGCAGTAATGAATAAGTGAACAATTTCAAAACTTCCCCTTTTTTTCAGTGTTGTCCCTTTAACTTTCTTTATTCATGTAAGCTGACCAACAGCTTTTTATATACCTGGAGCAAAGTTTAATGCAACGTTTGGTATTTAAAAATCCCTGTCAGCTACTTTGATGGTTTAAAAAAAATCTTTCTGGGATGATTGCAAAACAGATTTCTAAAGATGCAGGAAAGAACAATACACATTGTCTGTGTAACTTGCAATCCGAAGTTCCTCACCAAATCTGTAGGGTAGTAATGTGCGCCGTTCTAAATCTGTTGTGCTCTCCAACCACGTTTTTAGCTCTTTTCTCACTTTCACTACAGACAAGATTTCCTAGACATGCTCCGGAGGGTCCGCATGTCAGAAAAACAACCTTCACCACAGATTGCTAATAAAGTTCGCAGAGCCAGATACTTTTTTTTTTTTTTTTTACTAGAAAAAACCAAATAACTGTTGTGTAAATACAGAAGGTAATATTGCTAGATTTTAGGGTGAGATTGTATTTGATACAGTGTAAAGAATAAATTCTACATTGTGGGGACTGACTCCTTCTTATGGGGCCCAACACCCAGGCCCCATAAGAATAAGAGCTGTTTTAGGGTTATGTTTAGGACTATAGTGCAAGGTAAAGGTCAAGTAGACTATAGGAATGAACGACAAATGAATGGAAGTCCTACTGAAGATAGAAAGACATACTGTGTGTGTACTGCTAATTTCTGTAAAATTAGTTGCCATTATCTTATATGTAAGTTTGGTGAGCTTTTTAAAAATGATTCTCACCATTATCTTTAATATTGTTCGAGATACGGTTTCCTCACATAGTCTTCATTTTGCATTTCATTTTAGCGTTTTAATTGGCTTTCATTTTCACCTTATACAAAAAAAGTTAGAGATGTTGTGATCAGTTTTTTTTTTTTTAACTCTGTTGAGATGTTGTTCCGATCTAAATCATTTCCGATTAGGCATTTACCAATTTGTAGATTAAGTCCTATATTTTAATTGAAGTTAGAGAAGTAAGTATACGCTCACTCAGATTTCAAATAACATTATAATAACATTCAAATATCAATAACATTCAAATAACTCAGATTTTGTTTTATTTTTGAATCTTCCTTGCTGCTGACTTTTAACTCTTTATTTCTGTAAAGTACTATAGGAAATGATGTTTGTGCAATACATTGTAAATCAATGTGAGCTTGAGCTTAATAAAGTATTTGTTGACTTGCCCTTGCACATACCTGAATTTTCATGACATCCCATAGTTAATTCAAAGGATTTAATCAGGGATTGGCCCACCTTCAGCTCCTCTAGTTTAGATGTTTGTTTAGGGGGCAATCCACATTTTTCTAAGAGTTGTATTTGTCTCACAGTATCCACACAAACTCATCCCAGACAGAAACGTCTACCTGGAGCTTGAGGACACACTACATTCAGTCGTCAATGTCTTTGGACCTTGCTTTATGCTTTACATCACCACATCCAGCTTTTTGCATTGGACTTAGTGATGTAAGGTTTGAATATAAGTGGCTCAGCCGTGGAAACCCATTCTATGAAGCTCTCTGCACTGCTGGCTGTACAAAACAGTATAGACATCAGTTTCCTCTGACCCTTCCAAGTGAATTTCACATTTCTCTCTGCTTTGTAGCTGGCTTGCTTTCACTTTGTTATAATACCACTAAAAACTGACTCTGGAATATGTAGTAGCAAAAAAAAAAAACAAAAAAAATTAACAACTTTGCTCATTGCCCATGTGGCATCCTATCTGAATTCACTGAGCTCCCGAGAGCGACCCATTCTTTCACAAATGTTTGTGGAAGCAGTCTGCATTAGAAGGTATGTCTGAAATGATTGGTTCACCAGAATTCAATGATTTGTAAGAGTGAATGAATAGTTTTAGCACATTACTGTATACTGCTAATCACTCGATCATTCCTGCGTCTTTAGGAAGTCTGTGCTCCATGTTAAACATGTACCTCGTGTCTACAAACCATCCTAACGACCTTCTTTAAATCCAGCTGTGTTGAAGCATGGAATTATGTATAACAAATAGGACAGATACTCATCTGCTGCTGCTTTGATGTCGTTTTCATTATTTACTTGGCTGAGGTCTTGGCGTTCATGCAAATATCTGTTAATACCTCCTGAGGAAGTGGTTGTGTTGACATCTTTAAGTTGATCTATTCTACATTTGTTTAGGGGACGTTGAAATCTGGCTAGGGCTCTTATGAGTACTGATCCAGCACAGGTCATAAAAAATCTTATTCTGGGTCAGACACACAGTGAAAACCATGAGACGGTTAACCGTGAGACTATTCATTTTAAATGTATGAAAGCATATGTCATTCAATTTCTTCCCAAGATTAACAGCCCAGAACATGGCGGATGTTTGCTATGAATGTTTAACCAGCAGTTCAATATCTGTACTGTCAAAGGTCAGTGAATACATTCATGATGTGATTAAAATATCACAGCATGCATGCAAAAATATCACCGTAGCTTTTTAATGTTCTATGCGGTCTTATGCATATATACTTATTCACATGTATAGAGCACAAAGTACAAATAATCTCTCTATAACTTGCTTAGAAGAGCCCAGCACAAGAGACAAATTAGTTATTCTGATTGCAGTTTTACAGTATAGTAAATATTGCACCCAGAAGGAACATAAATCAAATGTGAGAGGAACACTTTTCCTCAGCACAGTTTTATGTTGCAGTGGTAAACTGATTTAATTTACTTGTAGACTCACTCTGCAAGCTACTGCACTGATTTCATGAAAGCATTAAAAAGCTGCAGGTGCTTAGGGCAGCAAACAAAAATGATTACTTATGTTGTGTTTTTAAAAATGTTAAAACACTCAGGTTGTAATATAGAAACTGGACTTGGTTTGAGGTTCTTACCATACGATAAACCTTGAATAAAGACGTGCCACATGCAACAACAAAACATATATTTTTTCTCACTGCTAACAGAATAATATAAGAAAGTGGCAACATGACATTAGTACTGGTAGTTAAGTTAAGCTGTCTGCACAGGTGACGAGCGTGCAGGCAGTTTTTAAAACCGTGTTCTAATAAGATTGATTGATAGTGCATTTGTAGCTTCCATTTCATTACTGAGCATGCTTTTCTAAGATTTACAAGGACACAAATTATTATTCCATGTAGGAAAAAGAATCACAATTAATTGAAATTTAATCGAAAACCATGTATCGACAAAATAAGCAACATTTCAATTTAATTTAATTTATTTGCCGTTAAATTATTGAATAAAGAGACATATGAGCTCCACAACAAATATATTGTTTTTAATCTGGTATTTAGGTTATTTGACTATCAAATTGGTGCCAAGTGCCATTCAGTTTTCAAGTATTTCAGGAACCTTTGACTACTAATATAATTTCTTTGAAAAAATACTTCTTTAGAAATGTGGACTGACATTTGTGTTGGAGACATCTGTACTTGCTGCAACATGTTTTGCATTGAGATGGAATAGCTTCAGAAATAGGTTAACTCCTTTTTGCAAAACTTGCACACAATAGTTGTTTCCAGCAATCCCATCAGATCGTTTTCTTTTTTGTTTGTTTTTCTTTAAACAAGAAAAGTGGCTTTGTCATCTATTGCTGCTTTTTGCAGATGCTGCTTGTGCATCAGATTTCTCAGAAATGCAATGCAAAGTTTCCTGCTTGGGACTTTTGTATCGGGAATAAAGAAAAAGTGAATAATTGTGTTGAAAATGTAAACGTATTAAAATCTATGTAACTAATAAATCAAAATTAACATGCTAAAGTCCCCAGCTTGATGCACCTGTGCACCACTGGAGCACCTGGTGAGGCAGGTCCCACTCCTTCAAGTCAATAAAAAAAATCTGATTTGTATTGTAAGTGTAGAGAATGTATCTTTCAATTTTTATTTGTTGTATTTTTACTTTGTTCTTGCCAGCTGCCATTCTTGATGATCCTATGGAGTGCAGCAGGGGAGAGCGTTTAGCCATCACGCTGGCCAAAAATAACATCAACAGGAGCAGCAACCGCTCTACAACAGGCAAGCTGGAGGTGGACATCTTTGAATTGCTAAGAGACAGTGAATATGAGATGGGGGAGACAAGTAAGTGTCTTTGATCAGTGCAGTACACATAAAAAACATGTCTTCATGTATGTTGATTTTTGTCGTCCTTGTTTGTAGTGCTGTTAAATAGTATTTGTTCCCTTAAATATGTACTGGTTTTTTTTTGTCACTTCAATGTTTGGGACTCTCAGACAAATTTTACTATAAAATAACCTGAATAATTACACAAATACATCCTTTATATGATATATGAATTTTAGTCCACTGTGCTTTGCATATATTTTTTTAAATTAACCATATTGAAGGGTTTCCAAGCAAGAATGCCCTGCATCACAAAAAGGATTTAAGTTTGGACTTTGACTAGGCCACTCCACAAAACCTTTAATTTGCTTTTATTTTGACCCACTCAAAGATAGATTCATGCTTCCATCCCTTAAGTATCACACTGCTAAATGCTGTTAGTTTCTTCCCTAGGTTTTATATTTTCTTTTTTCTTTTGTTAACTGCCAGATGAGTCATTGATGTTCTCCTGGAGTAACTTCAATATGTCAGCAATTCCTGGGAAGTTTGCCTCTGTTCTGTGTTATCTCTGTTTGTGCATAATCAGGTATCACTGCTGTGGTTCCCTCAAATCCCAAAGCTTCACAATTGGTTTTGTAACTTTCCTTCTCAAATTGATAGATGTCACTGGCCGCCTCTCATCTGTTCTTGAGTTTTGTTAGATCAAGGGAAACTTTTTTAAGGTATTTCGACCTTCTTTATTTGGTCAGAGATGTTCTATTAAATGTTCCTTTTGAATTTCCGGGCCTGGCAATAAGTACAAAAAGCTTTTAAAAATTGCTTTTCATGAAATCTACGTCTGAGAATGGTATTTTGATTCACTGAAGTTATCTCTGACATTAAAATCTGTTTGATGATCTGAAACATTTAACATTGACAAATAAGGAAATATGTCAGTGGCAAATATCTCACAGAACTCTTAGTGTGCGCTTTGTTCTGTCAAATCTGAGAAAAAAGACAGGGTGATACATATGAAATGTGTTGCGTCCAGTGACCAACTGCTCCAGAAAAGTAGCAAAAATAAAGCAAAAAAACTATAGAAAAACTAAATATACGTTGACATCTTTTCACCACCCACTTCATGTTCTCACCTCTACTAAAGGTCATCTAATGAGACTGTATTTTGAGCAAAGATAGAAGTTGAAATTATAGCATGTTGCACAAACTTAGTCTGTGTTTTCTCATTTATTGGCAACTGTAAAGTTTTAGTTGTTTATTTTGCATGTTTTCTGCATCAAAATAGTTAATTGTGAGACAATATAGTTAGGATATAAGTAAGCAGAGAGTGAACTTGTCTCCAAAAAAACATTCAATCAATGAATTAAAGTTCTTTTTGTGCAACACTTACTCAGATACTAAGAATAAACAATTCTGTATTTGGGGGGAAAAAACAAAGTATTGTGACAATGTTGACACTTGCAAACCCATACAAATAGTCCAAAGGATTCAAACAAATGGATTTCATCATGATGCCACCCTGATTAAATAAAGTAAATTAAGCGATTTTCAATAATTTCAGATATCCATTTTGTTGAGCAAAGCTACTTTTGGAGCATGTAGGAAACCAGCTTCTTCATGAGATTTGGCTGAAATTCTGGGACAGGAGCGTAAAGTGAAAGTGGAATCAACAGCACAATTATTTAAAGCAAGATTGCCATGAAAATTGTAAAACTAAATGAGAGCACATTTACACTCACCAAATGTTTTAAGTGATTGATGCTTTTTACTTGTTGTAGCTGATAACTGGAAAATGGTTTCCTCAAACCTCAAGTTTTATTGCTCGACCTTTTTAAATTGTTATTGAAAACACTTAAAAAATCAATTTAGCACAGTGTGTATATTTAGAAAACGGCAAATTTTCTAAACAAACAGTTGCCACAAAAGGCGGAGAAATTGATTTTCAGTGGGATATAGTGGAACAAACATGAAAGATTCAGTGGAGCTGCTTCCATAAAAACAAAGAGTCATTTACTAGAGAAGCAGACAACTTTTATGTTTTCTGTCTGAATAAAGACTAACAAGCCTAAATGTTCCTGCTTTTCTGTGTGTACAGCAGCATCTGTTCCTGTGTGCAGCCTAGATATTGTTATAGTACAAATCCTTTGTGTGTGTGATTAGGGCCAGGAATTGGATTTGGGTTGGATCAGTGGCCACAGTTATTGTAGATGGAAATATCAAGCAAGGACCACTTCCTCGCTCACATAAACAGACACACTTAGGAGTGCTTCTAATATTGTACATATTTTATCATATTCAGTTGAAAATAAAAAGTTTATCAAACACATTTTTCAAGTAATCAAAATAATATCTTTAGAAAAATGCTGAGATGAAGTCTAAACAAGATTTCTGGTGAAGAACCCCCTCTATTGTATTACTCCTCAGGTTCTCATCAATGAGAATTTAGACTATATTACCAAAAAGTATTCGGTCGAGTCTCTTCACACACATAGATACTGGAGTTATGTCATCATCTTGATTAAATTGGCTTTAATCATGTCAGCTACCCGTTACTCCCAAAACACATTGTTCCAGAAAGGCCTTTCACAAAGATATAGAGTGTGTTCATTGCACTTTTATTTTTAAACCATTCTTTCAGAAGTGTCGATGTGTGTAGAAGGGGAGCCAATCGCAGCAGATGTAGAATGCTGTGGATGTTTTAATGAAGAAAATCAACTTACAAAAATCCAGGGTACAAGAAAATCCAAAAACACAAAGCAAACTGGAGACACGAGGGAACAACAGGTAATCCAGGCAGGGTAACATGGGTAGTGACGAGATGGACTGGCAGGTTGTGAGTAAAATAGAGGAGCTTAAATACCTGGAAGTAGCAAGTGGAACAATGGACCTAGATAGATGAAATAGCTGATTGCAGGTGTAGCTGAAAATACTTCTACTAAAGAAACAGTAAGACTAGGAGAGAAAAGGCATTACAGAAAATGACAGATGGATCCATGTCCATCTGTCCAAAGGAAGATGGACATGGATCCAGACATAACAGAACTAAACCAAAGGTAACCAGATAAGAATAGCTAGAAACACCACGGGAGGAAGCTAGAAGGACTAACTAAGAAATAACTTAACTGGAACCACAAAAGAAAGGCATACCTAGACTCAGACATGTCAGAATAATTGAATCTAGGGTGATGAAATAACTAAGAAATAAACATAACTAGAAACACTACAGGGAGACTGAAATAAGGAATAACTAAAGGGATTACAGAAAAATATTCTAACTATAATCACTACAGAAAACTGGACATAGACTCAGACATACACGAATAACAGAACCTAAGGTAACTAAAGAATAAACCTAACTAGAAACACTATGAAGGACTAAAAATAAGGAAAGCAATAACAAGACAATTCTAATCACAAAAAATAAATAAATACATTGTTTATTTAAATTGTGATGTTTGTTTATAGATAATAAAAATGCAAAACTCAGTGTCTCAGAAAGTTACAGTATTAAATTAATAAAAACGTTAATTTTCCAGCAGTGCTGTTGGGTCTGGTGAGTCTCATCAGCTTAGCTCTGGTTTGTACTTCCACAGCGGCGTTTTGTCGGCAGGCGGCCAGACTTGGTGAAGCGGTGTATCTTAGCTGTGGATCAATAATAAGCTGCCATTTATGTTCCCTTGGTGGGGTGGCAAATGGTGTTGTTGATGGCAATCTCCAGGAACCTGGAACTACAAGGTTCCTTTTGCAGAATTCTAAATAAACCAGAATCGTATTTTGTGCACTGAGGTCCTGGATACACGAACTGTTGCCAGTATTTCTAGAGCCACAGCTCCATGGACTTCCCAATAAGTGTATCAGAATAAAAACTCTTTGAATTAGATGTTGGATTCTAACCAACCATTGTAACCAAGGTTAACATAGTGTATCGTTGAGTCAGTAGTTTTCATAGCAGCCTCTCCTATGTTCGTTCCCTCATGCCTGGATGTCCAGCAAACAATATAGTTGGGCCTTTTGTCAGAAAACTGCCAAACCCAACTTTATCCTTTTGATTGAGAGATGGAGAGATAATTAGACACTCTGGAGAAAATGTCTTCACTGCTCTCATCTCCAGTGGCAGCATGTTTTAAACCACTTAGATATTTTATGTTGCACTTGATTGAAGGTCATATTATACTGTTCTTGAGCTAATCTGAAGACCACATAAAGTGTGGAAATCTGTAGCTATTAAGTCTGTTGAAATTTATGGAGCTCTGCGCACTATTTCACTATTTCTTCATCTGCTGACCCTGCTCTGTAATTTACACAGTCCACTTTGCGACTGACGTGCTCATGATGCCAGTCACCTCCACTTTGTTTTAATACAGTAGACTGTGAAGTATTTGGTAATATCACAACTAAACTTGCTGTACAGATGGCACCCAGTCATGGTGTCACAACGGATTCCACCGAGCACCTGAGAATGAACCCCGTCTTTCACAAGCATTTGTAGCTGCAGTCTGCATGACTTTGTGTTGAATTTTATACCCTTGAGGCAGTGAAAGCATTTGCAACACTGGAATCCAGTGATTTAAATCGATGAACAAAAACTTTTCACGTTAAGCTACATTTTTAACAAAAACATTGAGTTTCACATAAAAAAATTTATTCTTCAATTTTTTTAAAATAAAAAATAAAAACATCCAAATTATAGTCCTAGAAATCAATGCTGATAACTTTCATAGACAAAATGTTTGTGCTAATTTTTCATAACGTTGTGTGAGAGGTGGGATGCATTCCACACAGATCATAAATGCTGTGTCTAAGCCATTGCCTATGTGGTGTTCCAAGTGAGCTGAATCAATGCATAAAGCTAAACTTTTTGCTGCCGTGTACTGATTAAACTATAACCTTTATGAGCTCGACATCAACCTTGTTGCAACCAGGCGTTCTCATGGGGGCCAAAACTCCATCCTGACAATGCAAAATATAATTTCCAAAGTTCTGGTGAGGATGAAATTTACATCTTGCACAATGAATACAAACATGGCGCATATTGGTGTATGGCATCCTTGTTACATGTGGTTATTGCACTTTGGATATGCTGCAGATGACCTTATCTTTGAGGTCAAATTGATCCCATAAATAATAGCAGGCTTAAAAATGTATGGAAAATAGATGTTAGAAAAAGGGTCCATGTCCACTTTTTAATTAGTTGTATAAAATAAAAGTACAAGAGCCAGTTTGTACACTTAGTCACAATTTCAAAACAAACAGCAGCATCTTGGCTTGCAGCCAAATCAATCCACTCTATGTTTCAATGAAGCTGCACAGACAGGTGCAGATATTTTTATGTGTGCATGCCAAGAGAAGAGGATCATACATATGCATGTTGTTCTGCAGCAGTTAAGTCATGTGTCATGCTGTAGTTCCCACGGGTGACTGAAAGAACAATTATTAATAATTTGATTCTCTGTCTCTTCAGCCCTAAAGAAGTTTACCCACTTTCGCACACATGGCTGATAATTGCTTCTCTTTTGCCCCAGTAACCAACACAAAACTACCAGGACTTACACACACCTGGCACACACACAAGAGCGGCACAGTTCTGTGCTTTCCCCCAGCTCCACACCACAGTCAGCAGTGTTTTAATTATAAAGCAGGGATTATAAGCTGACAAGAAACACCATTCTGTGTTCCAGTTTGAAAGATGAAAGCATGTGTACACAAGAGAGGAGTAAAACTCATTTTCACTAAAATGTTTCTGTCAAAAGATATGTTTTCAACCCCAAAGGTAAAGCCTTTAAATCAGTCCTTGTAAATGTAGAATTCAGAGAACAAGACAAGATGTGTGCCACTTTTGGGGATATTATTCCATTCATGTGCAAATATTCAAATACCAGATTTCAGCTTTTAAGCCTCCAGATATTGCTATTTCTGTCTCTGTGCCTTTCTTGGCGTCTGTCACTCTGTTGATCTGTGTCTCTTTCAGTTTCTATGTTTTCTGTCTCCATATGTGAGCACATATCGCATTAATATCAATCCTTCCTACAAGATTAGCTTGCGACAGATTGACATAGATCTGGGGACATGTCTTTGTCCATATTCATATAGCAGGAAATTCCCTTTAGGCATTCGAGCAAGCCTGTCTCTACCTGTTTGTTTAGAGCTTGTAACAGTTTCCTTGAGTATCTGTTCAAATATGACCAAAAGCTTTATTAGATACATTTCCCTGCTACCTAATTCTAAAATTCTCACCCTATGTGTCTCTGTTTCCTTTTAGTGTGCCAGATAATGTCTAAAGGGGTTGTGGCAGTCCTCGGCCCATCTGCCAGTCCAGCTTCTAACTCCATCATCAGCAATATATGTGGAGAGAAAGAGGTGAGTCCCTGCACCCTACGGGCTTGTAGCCCGCGCTCACAGCTTGACCACAAATAAGAGCTTGGAAAAATAGAGCTGCTCATTAGCAGCTATGCATTTTTTTTTTCTGGTAGAATGAGGAGGAATGAAGTGCAAGCTGCTGGTAAAATGGTAAAACACTTAATGATATCATAAGTTTCCACTCTAGTCCTAGTTGTATCAAAGCACTGCTGGACATTTCAGTTTTGATTTTCCTCTTATTAGCTTGGAGCAGTTTGGTCCCCAGAGGACGTTGCTTATTTACAAAGAGAAGTTATGTTTTTACTTCTGTTTGATGTGTATTTATTCCAATAAATCACATGTAATGAGAACAAAGTAGCTGCATGAAGCTGTTTGCTGCTTTGTCAAAATAAAAACAAAGGGGGATTTTGATGATACAAAAGGCATGTTTTCTTATCTGAACAGAACAAAAAAATGGTTAGAAATGTGGCTTTTAAACTTAAATTGTGAATGCTGGCTAAACATAAAGGCCTTTTACTCTGACAGATTTTTTTTTTCAGATTTGATGGTAATATAAAGCTATACAGTAGAGGTACAATCAGCGAATTCATGTACTCATTTACTTTTGCGAAATGTACCTGTAAATTTAACTGTAAATTTCTTGTGTCTAAGCAGATAAGCAGTAAATCAAAATAGCCTATAAGTAATTTGATGTTAAAAGATGAGTGTTTTTTTTTTTTTTTTTTTTTTTTTTTTGGAAAAAAACTACCACGAATAAAAACCCAGATTTTTTTCT